>NW_027035935.1:0-12085 GCF_034236695.1 Oncorhynchus nerka
ACAGCAGCCCTGCAAGACACAGGGCCTGTGTTATACACTCTATCAGCAGGATAGAACAGCAGCCTCTGGTAAGACACGGGGCCTGTGTATATTTGTAAAGAACAGCTGGTGCACGATATCCAAGGAAGTTCTCAAGTTTTTGCTCGCCTGAGGTTGGCTGGATATCCTTTGGTTGGTTCTTGACACACTCAAACCGGTGAGCGAGGCACTTACTACCATATCCCATTCAAAGGCACTTATGCCCATTCACCCTCTGAATGGCACACATATACAATGCCTCAATTGCCTCAAGACTTAAAAATCCTTCTGTCTCCCCCCTAACAAGTGACATCAATAGCTTTCAACTGGATTCACCAGTCTTATGTCATGGAAAGAGCAGGTGTTCCTAATGTTTTGTACATGAGCATTATAACATGATTATAACCAAAAAATAAATGTGGAATAGCATGTACATTTACCGTTCAAAAGTTTGGGGTCACTTAGAAATGTCCTTGTTTTCCATGAAAATATGCATGAAATGAGTTACAAACGGAATAGGAAATATAGTCAAGGTTATAAATAAATAAAATTAATTGAAATAATAATTGTGTCCTTCAAACTTTGTTTTCATCAAAGAATCCTCCATTTGCAGCAATTACAGCCTTGTAGACCTTTGGCTTCTAGTTGTCAGTTTGTTGAGGTAATCTGAAGATATATCACCCCATGCTTCCTGAAGCACCTCCCACAAGTTGGATTGGCTTGATGGGCACGTTTTACGTACCATACGGTCAAGCTGCTCTAACAGCTCAATGAGGTTGAGATCGGTGACTGTGCTGGCCACTCCATTATAGACAGAATACCAGCTGACTGCTTCTTCCCTAAAAAGTTATTGCATAGTTTGGAGCTGTGCTTTGGGTCATTGTCCTGTTGTAGGAGGAAATTGGCTCCAATTAAGTGTTAAAAAATGGAGTGATAGCCTTCCTTCTTCAAGATCCTTTTTAGCCTGTACACATCTCCCACTTTACCACCAGCAAAGCACCCCCAGACCGTCACATTGTCTCCACCATGCTTGACAGATGGCGTCAAGCACTCTCCAGCATCTTTTCATTTTTTCTGAATCTCACGAATGT
Organism: Oncorhynchus nerka; assembly: GCF_034236695.1. Taxonomy (NCBI): domain Eukaryota; kingdom Metazoa; phylum Chordata; class Actinopteri; order Salmoniformes; family Salmonidae; genus Oncorhynchus; species Oncorhynchus nerka. Next base: position 1,110 of record NW_027035935.1, read on the forward strand.
TCTTCTTTGTGATCCGAACACCTCAAACTTAGATTTGTCTGTCTATAACACTTTTTTCCAATCTTCCTCTGTCCAGTGTCTGTGTTATTTTGCCCATCTTAATCTTTTCTTTTTATTGGCCAGTCTGAGATATGCCTTTTTCTTTGCAATTCTGCCTAAAAGGCCAGCATTTTGGAGTCGCCTCTTCACTGTTGACTTTGAGACTAGTGTTTTGCAGGACTATTTAATAAAGCTGCCAGTTGAGGACTTGTGAAGCATCTGTTTCTCAAACTAGACACTCTAATGTACTTGTCTTCTTTCTCAGTTGTGCACCGGGGCCTCCCACTCCTCTTTCTATTCTGGTTAGAGCCAGTTTGCGCTGCTTTGTGAAGGGAGAAGTACACAGCGTTGTACGAGATCTTTAGTTTCTTGGCAATTTTTCGCATGGAATATCCTTCATTTCTCAGAACAAGAGTAGACTGACAAGTTATCCTACACAGCATATCCTACACATATAGCATATCCTACACATATAGCATAGCCTACACAGCATATCCTACACATATAGCATAGCCTACACAGCATAGCCTACACATATAGCATATCCTACACATATAGCATAGCCTACACATATAGCATATCCTACACATACAGCATATCCTACACATATAGCATATCCTACACATATAGCATAGCCTACACATATAGCATATCCTACACATATAGCATAGCCTACACATATAGCATATCCTACACATATAGCATATCCTACACATATAGCATAGCCTACACATATAGCATAGCCTACATATAGCATATCCTACACAGCATATCCTACACATATAGCATATCCCCTACACATATAGCATAGCCTACACATATAGCATATCCTACACAGCATATCCTACACATAGCATATCCTACACAGCATAGCCTACACATATAGCATATCCTACACATATAGCATAGCTACACATAGCATATCCTACACATATAGCATAGCCTACACATATAGCATATCCTACACATACAGCATATCCTACACATATAGCATATCCTACACATATAGCATAGCCTACACATATAGCATATCCTACACATATAGCATAGCCTACACATATAGCATAGCCTACACATATAGCATAGCCTACACATATAGCATATCCTACACAGCATATCCTACACATATAGCATATCCTACACATATAGCATATCCTACACATATAGCATAGCCTACACATATAGCATATCCTACACATATAGCATAGCCTACACATATAGCATATCCTACACATATAGCATATCTTACACATATAGCATATCCTACACATATAGCATATCCTACACATAGAGCATATCCTACACAGATAGCATATCCTACACATATAGCATATCCTACACATAGAGCATAGCCTACACATATAGCATAGCCTACACAGCATATCCTACACATATAGCATATCCAACACAGCATATCCTACACATAGAGCATAGCCTACACATATAGCATATCCTACACATATAGCATAGCCTACACATATAGCATAGCCTACACATATAGCATATCCTACACATATAGCATATCCTACACATATAGCATAGCCTACACATATAGCATATCCTACACATATATCATATCCTACACAGCATATCCTACACAGCATATCCTACACATATAGCATAGCCTACACATATAGCATATCCTACATATATAGCATAGCCTACACATATAGCATATCCTACACATATATCATATCCTACACAGCATATCCTACACATATAGCATATCCTACACATATATCATATCCTACACAGCATATCCTACACAGCATATCTTACACATATAGCATATCCTACACATATAGCATATCCTACACAGCATATCCTACACAGCATATCCTACACATATAGCATATCCTACACATATATCATATCCTACACATATAGCATAGCCTACACATATAGCATATCCTACACATATAGCATATCCTACACAGCATATCCTACACAGCATATCTTACACATATAGCATATCCTACACATATAGCATATCCTACACATATAGCATATCCTACATATATAGCATATCCTACACATATAGCATATCCTACACAGCATATCCTACACATATAGCATATCCTACACATATAGCATATCCTACACATATAGCATATCCTACACATAGAGCATATCCTACACATAGAGCATATCCTACACATATAGCATATCCTACAGCATATACACATATAGCATATCCTACACATATAGCATATCTTACACATATAGCATATCCTACACAGCATATCCTACACATATAGCATATCCTACACATATGGCATATCCTACACATATAGCATCCTACACATATAGCATATCCTGCACATATAGCATATCCTACACATATAGTATATCCTACACAGCATATCCTACACATATATCCTGCATATGGCCTACACATATAGCATATCCTACACAGCATATCCTACACATATAGCATATCTACACATATAGCATATCCTACACATATAGCATATCCTACACATATAGCATATCCTACACAGCATATCCTACATATAGCATATCCTACACAGCATATCCTACACATATAGCATATCCTACATATAGCATATCCTACACATATAGCATATCCCTGCACATATAGCATATCCTACACAGCATATCCTACACATATAGCATATCCTACACATATAGCATAGCAGCATATCCACATATAGCATATCCTACACATATAGCATATACACCTACAGCAGCATATCCTACACATATAGCATATCCTACACAGCATATCCTACACATATAGCATATCCTACACAGCATATCCTACACATATAGCATATCTTACACATATAGCATATCTTACACATATAGCATATCTTACACATATAGCATATCCTACACAGCATATACTACACATATAGCATATCTTACACATATAGCATATCTTACACATATAGCATATCCTACACATATAGCATAGCCTACACATATAGCATAGCCTACACATATAGCATATCCTACACATATAGCATATCCTACACAGCATATCCTACACATATAGCATATCTTACACATATAGCATATCTTACACATATAGCATAGCCTACACATATAGCATATCCTACACAGCATATCCTACACAGATAGCATATCCTACACATATAGCATATCCTACACAGCATATCCTACACATATAGCATAGCCTACACATATAGCATATCCTACACAGCATATCCTACACATATAGCATAGCCTACACATATAGCATATCCTACACATAGACACATAGCATATCCTGCACATATAGCATATCCTACACATAGAGCATATCCTACACATATAGCATATCCTACACATATAGCATATCCTACACATATAGCATATCCTACACATATAGCCTAGCATAGCATATCCTACACAGCATATCCTACACATAGAGCATATCCTACACATATAGCATATCTTACACATATAGCATAGCCTACACATATAGCATATCCTACACAGCATATCCTACACATATAGCATATCCTACACAGCATATCCTACACATATAGCATATCTTACACATATAGCATAGCCTACACTTAGCGCCATATCCTACACAGCATATCCTAGGCATAGCCTACACATATAGCATATCCTGCACACAGCATATCCTACACATATGGCGTATCCTACACAGCATATCCTACACATATAGCATATCCTACACATATAGCATATCCTGCACATGGGGCATATCCTACATATGGCATAGCCCACACATATAGCATATCTTACACATATAGCATATCCTACACATATAGCATATCCTACACATATAGCATATCTTACACATATAGCTACACATATAGCATATCTTACACATATAGCATAGCCTACACATATAGCATATCCTACACAGCATATCCTACACAGATAGCATATCCTACACATATAGCATAGCCTACACAGCATATCCTACACATATAGCATAGCCTACACAGCATATCCTACACAGCATATACTACACATATAGCATATCCTACACATATAGCATATCCTACACATATAGCATATCCTACACATATAGCATATCCTACACATAGAGCATATCCTACACAGATAGCATATCCTACACATATAGCATATCCTACACATATAGCATATCCTACACATAGAGCATATCCTACACAGATAGCATATCCTACACATATAGCATATCCTACACAGCATATCCTACACATAGAGCATATCCTACACATATAGCATATCCTACACATATAGCATATCCTACACATATAGCATATCCTACACATATAGCATATCCTACACAGAGAGCATATCCTACACAGATAGCATATCCTACACATATAGCATAGCCTACACATATAGCATATCCTACACACATATCCTACACAGATAGCATAGCCTCTGACATATCTTACACATATAGCATATCCTACACATAGAGCATATCCTACACAGATAGCATAGCCTACACAGCATATCCTACACATATAGCATATCCTACACATATAGCATATCCTACACATATAGCATAGCCTACACATATAGCATATCCTACACAGCATATATCCTACACATATAGCATAGCCTACACATATAGCATATCCTACACATATAGCATATCTTACACATATAGCTACACATATAGCATATCTTACACATATAGCATAGCCTACACATATAGCATATCTGCAGCATATCCTACACAGATATTTATATCCTACACATATGTGCATAGCCTACACAGCATATCCTACACATAGAGCATATCCTACACATATAGCATATCCTACACATATAGCATATCCTACACATATAGCATATCCTACACATAGAGCATATCCTACACATATAGCATATCCTACACATATAGCATATCCTACACATATAGCATATCCTACACATATATCATATCCTACACAGCATATCCTACACAGCATATCCTACACATATAGCATATCCTACACATATAGCATATCCTACACAGCATATCCTACACAGCATATCCTACACATATAGCATATCCTACACATATATCATATCCTACACATATAGCATAGCCTACACATATAGCATATCCTACACATATAGCATATCCTACACAGCATATCCTACACAGCATATCTTACACATATAGCATATCCTACACATATAGCATATCCTACACATATAGCATATCCTACACATATAGCTATCACATATAGCATATCCTACACATATAGCATATCCTACACATAGCATATCCTACACATATAGCATATCCTACACATATAGCATATCCTACACATATAGCATATCCTACACATATAGCATATCCTACACATATAGCATATCCTACACAGCATATCCTACACATATAGCATATCCTACACATATAGCATATCCTACACATATAGCATATCCTACACATATAGCATATCCTACACATATAGCATATCCTACACATATAGCATATCCTACACATATAGCATATCCTACACTAGCATATCCTACACATATAGCATATCCTACACATATAGCATATCCTACACATATAGCATATCCTACACATATAGCATATCCTACACATATAGCATATCCTACACATATAGCATATCCTACACATATAGCATATCCTACACATATAGCATATCCTACACATATAGCATATCCTACACATATAGCATATCCTACACATATAGCATATCCTACACATATAGCATATCCTACACATATAGCATATCCTACACATATAGCATATCCTACACATATAGCATATCCTACACAGCATATCCTACACATATAGCATATCCTACACATATAGCATATCCTACACATATAGCATATCCTACACATATAGCATATCCTACACAGCATATCCTACACATATAGCATATCCTACACAGCATATCCTACATATGCATATCCTACACATATAGCATATCCTACACATATAGCATATCCTACACATATAGCATATCCTACACATATAGCATATCCTACACATATAGCATAGCCTACACATATGCATATCCTACACATAGCATATCCTACACATATAGCATATCCTACACATAGAGCATATCCTACACATATAGCATATCCTACACTATAGCATATCCTACACATATAGCATATCCTACACATATAGCATATCCTACACATATAGCATATCCTACACATATAGCATATCCTACACATAGCATATCCTACACATATAGCATATCCTACACATATAGCATATCCTACACATATAGCATATCCTACACATATAGCATATCCTACATATAGCATATCCTACACATATAGCATATCCTACACATATAGCATATCCTACACATATAGCATATCCTACACATATAGCATATCCTACACATATAGCATATCCTACACATATAGCATATCCTACACATATAGCATATCCTACACATATAGCATATCCTACACATATAGCATATCCTACACATAGCATATCCTACACATATAGCATATCCTACACATAGCATATCCTACACATATAGCATATCCTACACATATAGCATATCCTACACATATAGCATATCCTACACATATAGCATATCCTACACATATAGCATATCCTACACATATAGCATATCCTACACAGCATATCCTACACATATAGCATATCTTACACATATAGCATATCCTACACATATAGCATATCCTACACATATAGCATATCCTACACATATAGCATATCCTACACATATAGCATATCCTACACAGCATATCCTACACATATAGCATATCCTACACATATAGCATATCCTACACATATAGCATATCCTACACAGCATATCCTACACATATAGCATATCCTACACATATAGCATATCCTACACATAGCATATCCTACACATATAGCATATCCTACACATATAGCATATCCTACACATATAGCATATCCTACACATATAGCATATCCTACACATATAGCATATCCTACACATATAGCATATCCTACACATATAGCATATCCTACACATATAGCATATCCTACACATATAGCATATCCTACACATATAGCATAGCCTACACATATAGCATATCCTACACATATAGCATATCCTACACATATAGCATATCCTACACATATAGCATATCCTACACATATAGCATATCCTACACATATAGCATATCCTACACATATAGCATATCCTACACATATAGCATATCCTACACATATAGCATATCCTACACATATAGCATATCCTACATATAGCATACTACACATATAGCATATCCTACACATATAGCATATCCTACACATATAGCATAGTCCTACACATATAGCATATCCTACATATAGCATATCCACATAAGCATATCCTACACATATAGCATATCCTACACATATAGCATATCCTACACATATAGCATATCCTACACATATAGCATATCCTACACATATAGCATATCCTACACATATAGCATATCCTACACATATAGCATATCCTACACATATAGCATATCCTACACATATAGCATATCCTACACATATAGCATATCCTACACATATAGCATATCCTACACATATAGCATATCCTACACATATAGCATATCCTACACATATAGCATATCCTACACATATAGCATATCCTACACATATAGCATATCCTACACATATAGCATATCCTACACATATAGCATATCCTACACATATAGCATATCCTACACATATAGCATATCCTACATATAGCATATCCTACACATATAGCATATCCTACACATATAGCATATCCTACACAGCATATCCTACACATATAGCATATCCTACACATATAGCATATCCTACACATATAGCATATCCTACACATATAGCATATCCTACACATATAGCATATCCTACACATATAGCATATCCTACACATATAGCATATCCTACACATATAGCATATCCTACACATATAGCATATCCTACACATATAGCATATCCTACACATATAGCATATCCTACACATATAGCATATCCTACACATATAGCATATCCTACACATAGAGCATATCCTACACATATAGCATATCCTACACATAGAGCATATCCTACACATATAGCATATCCTACACATATAGCATATCCTACACATATAGCATATCCTACACATATAGCATATCCTACACATAGAGCATATCCTACACATAGAGCATATCCTACACATATAGCATAGCCTACACATATAGCATATCCTACACATAGAGCATATCCTACACATATAGCATAGCCTACACATATAGCATATCCTACACATATAGCATATCCTACACATATAGCATATCCTACACATATAGCATATCCTACACATATAGCATAGCCTACACATATAGCATATCCTACACATATAGCATATCCTACACATATAGCATATCTTACACATATAGCTACACATATAGCATATCTTACACATATAGCATAGCCTACACATATAGCATATCCTACACAGCATATCCTACACAGATAGCATATCCTACACATATAGCATAGCCTACACAGCATATCCTACACATATAGCATATCCTACACAGCATATACTACACATATAGCATATCCTACACATATAGCATATCCTACACATAGAGCATAGCCTACACATATAGCATATCCTACACATAGAGCATATCCTACACAGATAGCATATCCTACACATATAGCATATCCTACACATATAGCATAGCCTACACATATAGCATAGCCTACACAGATAGCATATCCTACACATATAGCATATCCTACACATAGAGCATATCCTACACAGATAGCATATCCTACACATATAGCATATCCTACACATATAGCATATCCTACACATAGAGCATATCCTACACAGATAGCATATCCTACACATATAGCATATCCTACTACACATAGAGCATATCCTACACATATAGCATATCCCACACATATAGCATATCCTACACATATAGCATATCCTACACATAGAGCATATCCACACATATAGCATATCCTACACATATAGCATATCCTACACATATAGCATATCCTACACATATAGCATAATCCCACACATATAGCATATCCTACACATAGCATATCCTACACATATAGCATATCCTACAGCATATCCTACACATATAGCATATCCTACACATATAGCATATCCTACACATATAGCATAGCCTACACATATAGCATATCCTACACATACAGCATATCCTACACAGAGAGCATAGCCCCTACACATATAGCATATCCTACACATATAGCATAGCCTACACATATAGCATATCCTACACATATAGCATATCCTACACATATAGCATAGCCTACACATATAGCATAGCTCACACATATAGCATATCCTACACATATAGCATATCCTACACATATAGCATAGCCTACACATATAGCATATTCCTACATATAGCATAGCCTACACATATAGCATAGCCTACACATATAGCATATCCTACACATATAGCATATCCTACACATATAGCATATCCTACACATATAGCATATCCTACACATATAGCATATCTTACACATATAGCATAGCCTACACATATAGCATATCCTACACATATAGCATATCCTACACATATAGCATAGCCTACACATATAGCATATCCTACACATGAGCATATCCTACACATATAGCATATCCTACACATATAGCACCAATACACATATAGCATATCCTACACATATAGCATATCCTACACATATAGCATATCCTACACATATAGCATATCCTACACATAGAGCATATCCTACACATAGAGCATATCCTACACAGCATATCCTACACATATAGCATATCCTACACATATAGCATAGCCTACACATATAGCATATCCTACACATAGAGCATATCCTACACAGCATATCCTACACATATAGCATATCCTACACAGCATATCCTACACATATAGCATATCCTACACAGCATATCCTACACATATAGCATATCCTACACATATAGCATATCCTACACATATAGCATATCCTACACATATAGCATATCCTACACATAGAGCATATCCTACACAGATAGCATATCCTACACATATAGCATATCCTACACAGCATATCCTACACATATAGCATATCCTACACATATGCATATACTACACATATAGCATATCCTACACATATAGCATATCCTACACAGAGAGCATATCCTACACAGATAGCATATCCTACACATATAGCATAGCCTACACATATAGCATATCCTACACATATAGCATATCTTACACATATAGCATATCCTACACATAGAGCATATCCTACACAGATAGCATAGCCTACACAGCATATCCTACACATATAGCATATCCTACACATATAGCATATCCTACACATAGAGCATAGCCTACACATATAGCATAGCCTACACATATAGCATAGCCTACACATATAGCATATCCTACACATATAGCATAGCCTACACATATAGCATAGCCTACACATATAGCATATCCTACACATATAGCATAGCCTACACATATAGCATAGCCTACACATATAGCATATCCTACACATATAGCATATCCTACGCAGCATATCCTACACATATAGCATATCTTACACATATAGCATATCTTACACATATAGCATAGCCTACACATATAGCATAGCCTACACATATAGCATATCCTACACATATAGCATATCCTACGCATATAGCATATCCTACACATATAGCATATCTTACACATATAGCATAGCCTACACATATAGCATATCCTACACATATAGCATATCCTACACATATAGCATAGCCTACACATATAGCATAGCCTACACATATAGCATATCCTACACATATAGCATATCCTACGCTAGCATATCTTACACATATAGCATATCTTACACATATAGCATAGCCTACACATATAGCATAGCCTACACATATAGCATATCCTACACATATAGCATATCCTACGCAGCATATCCTACACATATAGCATATCTTACACATATAGCATATCTTACACATATAGCA
>NW_027035936.1:0-12090 GCF_034236695.1 Oncorhynchus nerka
GCAGGAGGGGTTCTGATGCTCTGGTCTGTTAAACCAGGAGGAGCAGGAGGGGTTCTGATGCTCTGGTCTGTTAAACCAGGAGGAGCAGGATGGGTTCTGATGCTCTGGTCTGTTAAACCAGGAGGAGCAGGACTCCACATGATCATGATGTTCTGTTCTCAACTCCACATGAACATAATGTTCTCTCCTTGGGGAGAGAAAGGTCCAAAATAGAGGAAGATGATGACAGCTCTCTCTCTCTCTCTCTCTCTCTCTCTCTCTCTCTCTCTCTCTCTCTCTCTCTCTCTCTCTCTCTCTCTCTCTCTCTCTCTCTCTCTCTCTCTCTCTCTCTCTCTCTCTCTCTCTCTCTCTCTCTCTCTCTCTCTCTCTCTCTCTCTCTCTCTCTCTCTCTCTCTCTCTCTCTCTCTCTCTCTCTCTCTCTCTCTCTCTCTCTCTCTCTCTCTCTCTCTCTCTCTCTCTCTCTCTCTCTCTCTCTCTCTCTCTCGATAAGCAAAAACAAGAGAGAGGGACAGTCACATTCGAGCAGTCAAGCACAGCTACCCAAATTCAATTAATACTACACATTTTCCCCTCTCGTCTTTCTCTACACCCTCCATTACCCAGCAGAGTCCAGCTCTCCATTCAATTGAATAAAGTCACACATTTACATTTGTGTCTTCTGGGGAAGGGGGGGATGAAAAATCACTTAGATTAGTTCCAGACTGTAAAAAACCGTTTGGAGATATCAATTATGATCCCATGCACCCATTTATTTACCCTTTGAAAGGATATCACAAGGCTGTGTTGAAAAGCAGAGTTCTTAATGATGGATTTGATGTCAGCTAACACTTTAGTTTAAATAGCCTGTATGAAGTGTAGCTTCAAATAGTTTTTTCATCTATATTTATTAAAAGAAGAACATCATTCATGATATCCTCTGGAATGATGCACTTCCTGTACTTCTGCAGTATTCAGCCATATTGGACGTCAGTCTAGTAGAATTAACTCTACCAAACCTGAACTAAATAGCCAGTGGGCATTTAGGTCAGTAACCATTTCAGCTCATATTACAATGTAGCTGGTTGGATTAAAGAGTACTACTTTGATGGAATAGTACATTATATAGTATTACTCTGGGGAATAGTGCATTATAGAGTATTACTCTGGTGGAAGAGTACATTATATAGTATTACTCTGGTGGAATAGTACAATATATAGTATTACTCAGGTGCAATAGTACATTATATAGTATTACTCTGGGGAATAGTACATTATGGAGTATTACTCTGGTGGAATAGTACATTATAGATTATTACTCTGGTGGAATAATACATTATATAGTATTACTCTGGGGAATAGTACATTATAGATGATTACTCTGGGGAATAGTACATTATATAGTATTACTCTGATGGAATAGTACATTATATAGTATTACTCTGATGGAATAACACATTATATAGTATTACTCTGGTGGAATAGTACATTATATAGTATTACTCTGGTGGAATAGTACATTATTTAGTATTGCTCTGGTGGAATAGTACATTATATAGTATTACTCAGGTGCAATAGTACATTATATAGTATTACTCTGATGGAATAGTACATTATATAGTATTACTCTGGGGAATAGTACATTATGGAGTATTACTCTGGTGGAATAGTACATTATAGATTATTACTCTGGTGGAATAATACAATATATAGTATTACTCTGGTGGAATAGTACATTATAGATTATTACTCTGGTGGAATAATACATTATATAGTATTACTCTGGTGGAATAGTACATTATATAGTATTACTCTGGGGAATAGTACATTATGGAGTATTACTCTGGTGGAATAGTACATTATAGATTATTACTCTGGTGGAATAATACATTATATAGTATTACTCTGGTGGAATAGTACATTATAGATTATTACTCTGGTGGAATAATACATTATACAGTATTACTCTGGGGAATAGTACATTATGGAGTATTACTCTGGTGGAATAGTACATTATAGATTATTACTCTGGTGGAATAATACATTATATAGTATTACTCTGGTGGAATAGTACATTATAGATGATTACTCTGGTGGAATAGTACATTATTTAGTATTGCTCTGGTGGAATAGTACATTATATAGTATTACTCTGGTGGAATAATACATTATATAGTATTACTCTGGTGGAATAGTACATTATATAGTATTACTCGGGGAATAGTACATTATATAGTATTACTCTGGGGAATAGTACATTATATAGTATTACTCTGGTGGAATAATACATTATAGAGTATTACGCTGGTGGAATAGTACATTATAGAGTATTACTCCGGGGAATAGTACATTATGATGGAATAGTACATTCTAGTATTACTCTGATATAATACATTATAGAGTATTCTGATGGAATAGTACATTATAGAGTATTATGATGTCAATACATTATAAGTATTACTCTGATGATATTAATAGTACTGATTATAGTGAAGTATTACTCTGATGGAATAGCACATTATATAGTATTACTCTGTATTATTAGCATTAGGGTGGTCATAGTTACCACTTGACTTCAGATCTATATGGATGGTGATTGGTCGGGTGGTTTGGTGGGGGCGGATCCTTCACTCTAAACTGAATAACAAAACAATAGTGAGTGATATTCACTATGTATCCCAGGATAGGAAAACACAGGCCCTAGCAGAGAGTTGAAGTGACATTCAGTATGTATCCCAGGATAAAAAACACAGGCCTAGCAGAGAGGTGAAGTGCATTAGTCCATTGGCTGTGGAAGTTAAGAGGACAAAACTGTCAGAGAAGAAAGAAGAGAGGAGAGAGAGGGAGAGAGAGAGAGAGAGAGAGAGAAACAGAGAGACAGAGAAAGCAGAGAGAGTCAAAGCCCCGTCATCATCTATTTTGGACCCTCTCTCCCCAAGGACCAGGATGGGATGGGAAGGGGGGAGGAGGAGAGGAGGAGGGCGAGATTATTACCTCACTGAACCTACTTCAACACCAGTACTACCAGGATGAACAGACAGTTTACAGGATGAACAGACAGGATGAACAGACAGGATGAGCAGACATGTGAACAGACAGGATGAACAGACAGTTACAGGATGAGTTACAGGATGAACCAACAGGATGAACAGACAGGATGAACAGACAGTTACAGGATGAACAGACAGGATGAACAGACAGGATGAACAGACAGGATGAACAGACAGTTACAGGATGAACAGACAGGATGAGCAGACATGATGAACAGACAGGATGAACAGACAGCTACAGCTAATTGCATTTGGGCATACTGCAGAAGTACAGGAAGTGCATCATTCCAGAGGATATCAATAACAGGATCTGGGTTCTCTGGCTGATGACACAAAGATCATGTACGGTGCATTTAAAAGTATTCAGAACTATTTCCCCTTTTCCACATATTGTTATGTTACAGCCTTATTCTAAACATGATTACATTATGTTTTCCCTCATCGATCTATTCTACAATACTCCCGCATAATGACATCACACTACTCCATAATGACATCACAATACTCATAATGACATCACCTCCATAACGACATCACTATACTCCATAATGACATCACAATACTCCATAATGACATCACAATACTCACAATGACAGCACAATACTCCACAATGACATCACAATACTACTCCATAATGGCATCACAATACTCCATAATGAAAATGCAATACTCCACAATGACATCACAATACTCATTAATGACAACGCACTACTCCATAATGGCATCACAATACTCCACAATGGCATCACAATACTCCATAATGACATCACATTACTCCATAATGACATCACAATACTCCATAATGACAAAGCACAAACATTGTTTTCAATATTTTGTATTAGAAATAGAAAAAGGTAATATCTTATTTCCATAAGTATTCAGACCATTTTCTATTAGACTAGAAATTGAGCTCAGGTGCATCCTATTTCCATAGATCATCCTTGAGATGTTTCTACAACTTGATTGTAGTCCACCTGTGGTAAATTCAATGCATTGGACATGATTTGTAAAAGGCACACACCTGTCTATATAAGGTCCACAGTTGACAGTGCAGGTCAGAACAAACACCAAGACATGAGGACAGGTGGAAAAGACAGTACTAGACTATATCTCTGTTCCAGGAGACCAGTACTAGACTATATCTCTGTTCCAGGAGACCAGTACTAGACTATATCTCTGTTCCAGGAGACCAGTACTAGACTATATCTCTGTTCCAGGAGACCAGTACTAGACTATATCTCTGTTCAGGAGACCAGTACTAGACTATATCTCTGTTCCAGGAGACCAGTATACTATATCTCTGTTCCAGGAGACCAGTACTAGACTATATCTCTGTTCAGGAGACCAGTACTAGACTATATATCTCTGTTCAGGAGACCAGTACTAGACTATATCTCTGTTCCAGGAGACCAGTACTAGACTATATCTGTTCCAGGAGACCCTAGTACCACCCAGAGACTATAGACTATATCTCTGTTCCAGGAGACCAGTACTAGACTATATCTCTGTTCCAGGAGACCAGTACTAGACTATATCTTGTTCCAGGAGACCAGTTCTAGATATATCTCTGTTCCAGGAGACCAGTACTGTTCCAGGGGACCAGTATAGATATATCTCTGTTCCAGGGGACCAGTACTAGACTATATATATATATATATATATCTCTGTTCCAGGGGACCAGTACTAGACTATATCTCTGTTCCAGGAGACCAGTACTAGACTATATATATATATATATATATATATATATATATCTCTGTTCCAGGAGACCAGTACTAGACTATATATATATCTCTGTTCCAGGGGACCAGTACTAGACTATATATATCTCTGTTCCAGGGATCCACATGCTACTACTCTCATTTTTCTAACATTTTAGGATAGAAAGAGACATGATAGATAGAGAGGAGAACAAATTAATGAGAGAGAGAGAGAGACAGAGAAGACAGAGAGAGATGGGGAACTTTGCAAATTACTGAGAGAGAGAGATAACCACAGATGTTTAGAACAAGTTTAAATGAGAGAGAGAGACAGAGAGAGACAGAGAGAGACAGAAAGAGAGAGAAACGAGAGTGGAGAGAAGGAGAGAGAGAGAGAGAGAGAGAGAGAGAAACTCAGAAGAGAGAGGATGAGGTTTGTTTTAACTCAGGGACTGAGACATAAGAATCTGTCAATTGGCCCAGACAGAATCTACTAGCTGTTATTGTTTGTGGCAGGATAACCAGTGTGTCTCCTATCTCTGCCATTACCCACAGCAGTCCCAAGACAGATGAGATGTGAGACAGAAGTAAACACCAGACCACCTACCTATCCTTTTGTTTTAACATTTGACACAGCTACTGCTTTGCAGCAACTACTGGTGACCAGATGTTTGTTTTAACTACTGGGACCTTTAGGCTTGCCACAGCTACCGTGACCAGATGCTTGTTTTAACATGGGTTTTGACACAGCTACTGGGTGACCAGATGTTTGTTTTAACATGGGCTTTGCCACAGCTACTGGGTGACCAGATGTTTGTTTTAACATGGGCTTTGACACAGCTACTGGGTGACCAGATGTTTGCCGAGCTACTGGGTGACCAGATGTTTGTTTTAACGGTGACACAGCTACTGGGTGACCAGATGTTTGTTTTAACATGGGCTTTGCCACAGCTACTGGGTGACCAGATGGATTTAACAGGACACAGCTACTGGGTGACCAGATGTTTGTTTTAACGTGGGTTTTGCCACAGCTACTGGGTGACCAGATGTTTGTTTTAACATGGGCTTTGACACAGCTACTGGGTGACCAGATGTTTGTTTTAACATGGACCACAGCTACTGCACCAGATGTTTGTTTTAACATGGGCTTTGCCACAGCTACTGGGTGACTACTGTAACTGGTAAAACGGTCCGAACATTGCAGATTGTATACTTGTACCTTAAGATCACTGGAGTCATGGACATTGGTAACTACTGTACTATTACGACTACTGGTAACTACTGTATCATTAAGACTACTGGGTACTACTGTACTCATTACTTACTCACATTGGAACTACTGTACTATTAAGACTACTGGGAACTACTGTACTCATTAAGACTACCGGTAACTACTGTACTCATTAAGACTACTGGAACTACTGTACTCATTAAGACTACTGGGAACTACTGTACTCATTAAGACTACCGGTAACTACTGTACTCATTAAGACTACTGGGAACTACTGTACTCATTAAGACTAC
Source organism: Oncorhynchus nerka (assembly GCF_034236695.1). NCBI lineage: Eukaryota > Metazoa > Chordata > Actinopteri > Salmoniformes > Salmonidae > Oncorhynchus > Oncorhynchus nerka. The sequence goes on from NW_027035936.1 coordinate 6,251, forward strand.
TGGGAACTACTGTACTCATTAAGACTACTGGGTACTACTGTACTACACTAAGACTACTGGGTACTACTGTACCATTAAGACTACTGGGTACTACTGTACTCATTAAGACTACTGGGTACTACTGTACTATTACGACTACTGGGTACTACTGTACTCATTACACTACTGAGTACTTACTGTACTCATTAAGACTACTGGGAACTACTGTACTTATTAAGACTACTGAGTACTTATATACTCATTAAGACTACTGGGTACTTACTACCTAAGACTACTGGGAACTACTGTACTCATTAAGACTACTGGGTACTTACTGTACTCATTAAGACTACTGGGAACTACTGTACTCATTAAGACTACTGGGTACTACTGTACTCATTAAGACTACTGGGAACTACTGTACTCATTAAGACTACTGGATACTTACTGTACTCATTAAGACTACTGGGTACTACTGTACTCATTAAGACTACTAGGAACTACTGTACTCATTAAGACTACTGGGAACTACTGTACTCATTAAGACTACTGGATACTTACTGTACTCATTAAGACTACTGGATACTTACTGTACTCATTAAGACTACTGGGTACTACTGTACTCATTAAGACTACTGGGAACTACTGTACTCATTAAGACTACTGGGTACTACTGTACTCATTAAGACTACTGGATACTTACTGTACTCATTAAGACTACTGAGTACTTACTGTACTCATTAAGACTACTGGGAACTACTGTACTCATTAAGACTACTGGGTACGGACTGTACTCATTAAGACTACTGGGTACGGACTGTACTCATTAAGACTACTGGGAACTACTGTACTCATTAAGACTACCGGTAACTACTGTACTCATTAAGACTACCGGGAACTACTGTACTCATTAAGACTACCGGTAACTACTGTACTCATTAAGACTACTGGGAACTACTGTACTCATTAAGACTACTGGGAACTACTGTACTCATTAAGACTACTCTATTAAGGAACTTACTGTACTATTAAGACTACTGGGCACTACTGTACTCATTAAGACTACCGCAACTACTGTACTCATTAAGACTACTGGGAACTACTGTACTCATTAAGACTACTGGGAACTACTGTACTCATTAAGACTACCGGTAACTACTGTACTCATTAAGACTACTGGGAACTACTGTACTCATTAAGACTACTGGGAACTACTGTACTCATTAAGACTACTGGGTACTACTGTACTCATTAAGACTACTGGGTACTACTGTACTCATTAAGACTACTGGGTACTACTGTACCATTAAGACTACTGGGTACTACTGTACTCATTACTTAATTACTGGGTACTACTGTACTCATTACGACTTACTGGGTACTACTGTACTCATTAAGACTACTGGGAACTACTGTACTATTAAGACTACTGAGTACTTACTGTACTGCATTAAGACTACTGGGTACTCACTGTACTCATTAAGACTACTGGGAACTACTGTACCATTAAGACTACTGGGTATTTACTGTACTATTAAGACTACTGGGAACTACTGTACTCATTAAGACTACTGGGTACTACTGTACTCATTAAGACTACTGGAACTACTGTACCATTAAGACTACTGGATACTTTACTGTACTCATTAAGACTACTGGGTACTACTGTACTCATTAAGACTACTAGAACTACTGTACTCATTAAGACTACTGGGAACTACTGTACTCATTAAGACTACTGGATACTTACTGTACTCATTAAGACTACTGGATACTTACTGTACCATTAAGACTACTGGGTACCATTGTACTCATTAAGACTACTGAACCACTGTACTCATTAAGACTACTGGGTACTACTGTACTCATTAAGACTACTGGATACTTACTGTACTCATTAAGACTACTGAGTACTTACTGTACTCATTAAGACTACTGGGAACTACTGTACTCATTAAGACTACTGGGTACGGACTGTACTCATTAAGACTACTGGGTACGGACTGTACTCATTAAGACTACTGGGAACTACTGTACTCATTAAGACTACCGGTAACTACTGTACTCATTAAGACTACCGGGAACTACTGTACTCATTAAGACTACCGGTAACTACTGTACTCATTAAGACTACTGGGAACTACTGTACTCATTAAGACTACTGGGAACTACTGTACTCATTAAGACTACTCATTAAGGAACTTACTGTACTCATTAAGACTACTGGGTACTACTGTACTCATTAAGACTACTGGGAACTTACTGTACTCATTAAGACTACCGGGAACTACTGTACTCATTAAGACTACCGGGAACTACTGTACTCATTAAGACTACTGGGTACTACTGTACTCATTAAGACTACTGGGAACTTACTGTACACAACGGGACCGTATTACAACACACTGTGAGGATCTGATCTTATTAAGGGGAAGCTGAACATATATTATCTATGGAGCTCTGAATATTGACTGAAAATAAGTGGACAGAGAGATGGGGAGAGAGGGAGGGAGGGAGGGAGGGGGTGAAGTGTGGAGAGGGAGGGAGGGAGAGTGTGAAGGGTGGAGAGGGAGGGCGTGAGGGGGTGAAGGGTAGGAAGAGAGAGAGAGAGAAGGGGAGAGAGAGAGAGACAGAGAAAGAGAGAGAGAGAGAGAGAGAAAGGGAGAGAGAGAAGGGTTGAAAGGGAGAGAGAGAGAGAGAGAGAGAAGAGAGAGAGAGAGAGAGAGAGGACAGAGAAAGAGGGAGAGAGAGGGAGAGACAGATAGAGAAAGGGAGAGAGAGAGAGGGAGAGAGAGAGAGAGAGAGAGACAGAGAGAGATAGAGAGAGAGAGAGAGAGACAGAGAGAGATAGGGAGAACAATAGAGAGAGATTAGAATTCAGTAACTAGTGTTGAGTCCTTAGAGAAATCCCCTAAAGAGATCACATTAGTTCTAACCAGAAGTCAACTCCCTAACATGATTACAGTGGCCGCAGTCGAAACAGCACCCTCTTCCTACAGAGCTCTGGTCTAAAGTCTACTACGTAGGTAATAGGGTCCCGTTTGGGATGCCACTAATAATGGCTGTGCTGCAATGGCCAGACTCCCTGTACCAGACTCCCTGTACCAGCATCCCTGTACCAGCATCCTGTACCAGACTCCCTGTACCAGCATCCCTGTACCAGCATCCCTGTACCAGACTCCCTGTACCAGACTCCCTGTACCAGACTCCCTGTACCAGACTTCCTGTACCAGACTCCCTGCACCAGACTCCCTGTACCAGACTCCCTGTACCAGCATCCCTGTACCAGCATCCCTGTACCAGCATCCCTGTACCAGACTCCATGTACCAGACTCCCTGTACCAGACTCCCTGTACCAGACTTCCTGTACCAGACTCCCTGTACCAGACTCCCTGTACCAGACTCCCTGTACCAGACTCCCTGTACCAGACTTCCTGTACCAGACTCCCTGTACCAGACTCCCTGCACCGCCAGCTATGATACTAGCGGCCCCTAGTGGGGAGTTCGGGACAGTGCCTGTGGTTCATTGACTGGAGCAGAATATCAATGAGAGCAAGCACAAAGTAACAAGAGGCTTTGCAGAATAAATGTCTGTTAATGGTACTATGGTGCAATGGTACAAGTTCAACTTAGAATGTAGGTTTAACATCCCCTGTAATTTTATCTTCTCTGTTTTTAGTCATTTTCTTCAGTCACTTTTTAATACCCTTCAAAAGGAATATTGATTCAATGTAAATGGGAACAAATATAATGATATTTACAGTCGGAACCCGGTCATATTATTTACAAACGAGGTACTGCAATATAATAACGCGACAAAATGAAAACGCGGTACTCTCCTGTGGTTGGAAGCAGCGTCTCTATCAAATTACACATCTTCCCTCACAGATATAATTAGCTTGGGCTTTATTGAGCCCACAGCACACAGAGAGACAGAGAGAGAGAGAGAGAGAGAGAGAGAGAGAGAGAGAGAGAGAGAGAGAGAGAGAGAGAGAGAGAGAGAGAAACAGAGAGAGAGAGAAAAAACAAATCCAATTTTGATAAACTCCCATATATATTGAGTGAAATACCACCGTGTGCATCACAGCAGCAAGGAGGACGGAGTACATCGAGCGGTGGCTGCCTCATTTCTCACTTGACTTGGTTTAATGAAATGATGACCAGAGAGGTGAGAGAGAGAGAGAGAGAGAGAGAGAGAGAGAGAGAGAGAGAGAGAGAGAAAGTCATGTCCGCTAGAAAACAGGAGGAGGCTAAAAGAAACAGCATGGCGGCATCACTGTGTTTCTGACACGACTGAACGGACAAACAGACCAACACTAACGCCACGGACAACCAGGACATCTCCTGCTGCTGTCCACCAAGGTAGCAATTCAACACGAGACGCCTCAGCAAATCAATGAAATGACGTTTGTCAGAGGCCACCCTGCTAGGACGGTCACAAACAACAGCTTCTGAAATGGGTGTCTGTAGTGGTGGAACAGTAACAGACTGAAAACAGTAAACAGGACTAACAGACTGACACAGTCAACAGTGAATAGGAAATGGTGTCTGTAGTGCAACAGACTGACAGTAACAGACTGGACACAGGGAAATGGTGTCAACAGTGAATCAACAGGAAATGGTGTCTGTAGTGGGGTAACAGACTGAACAGTAACAGACTGAACACAGTAAACAGTAGAATAGGAAAATGAATGGTATTGTGCTGACGACATAATGGAGCCATCTGCCTGACACGGCACAACACTAAACTAAACCTCCTCTCAAACATAAAGGAGATCAACGGCCGCGGACTTCACAGCAATCAGACACCCGGCCTTGCTCCCAGACTACACCTCCAGGCTCTACAAAGTGATGACACCGGCCTTGTTCCCAGACCACCCCAGGCTCTACAAAGTGATGACACCAGGCCTTGTTCCCACGACTACACCTCCAGGCTCTACAAAGTGATGACACCCGGCCTTGTTCCCAGACTACACCTCCAGGCTCTACAAAGTGATGACACCAGGCCTTGTTCCCAGACTACACCTCCAGGCTCTACAAAGTGATGACACCAGGCCTTGTTCCCAGACTACACCTCCAGGCTCTACAAAGTGATGACACCAGGCCTTGTTCCCAGACTACACCTCCAGGCTCTACAAAGTGATGACACCCGGCCTTGTTCCCAGACTACACCTCCAGGCTCTACAAAGTGATGACACCAGGCCTTGTTCCCAGACTACACCTCCAGGCTCTACAAAGTGATGACACCCGGCCTTGTTCCCAGACTACACCTCCAGGCTCTACAAAGTGATGACACCAGGCCTTGTTCCCAGACTACACCTCCAGGCTCTACAAAGTGATGACACCAGGCCTTGTTCCCAGACTACACCTCCAGGCTCTACAAAGTGATGACACCAGGCCTTGTTCCCAGACTACACCTCCAGGCTCTACAAAGTGATGACACCAGGCCTTGTTCCCAGACTACACCTCCAGGCTCTACAAAGTGATGACACCAGGCCTTGTTCCCAGCACTACACCTCCAGGCTCTACAAAGTGATGACACCAGGCCTTGTTCCCAGACTACACCTCCAGGCTCTACAAAGTGATGACACCAGGCCTTGTTCCCAGACTACACCTCCAGGCTCTACAAAGTGATGACACCAGGCCTTGTTCCCAGACTACACCTCCAGGCTCTACAAAGTGATGACACCAGGCCTTGTTCCCAGACTACACCTCCAGGCTCTACAAAGTGATGACACCAGGCCTTGTTCCCAGACTACACCTCCAGGCTCTACAAAGTGATGACACCCGGCCTTGTTCCCAGACTACACCTCCAGGCTCTACAAAGTGATGACACCAGGCCTTGTTCCCAGACTACACCT
>NW_027035937.1:0-12100 GCF_034236695.1 Oncorhynchus nerka
CAGTACACTATAATACTAACCAGCTCACAGTACACTACAATACCAACCAGCTCACACTCACAGTACACTACATTACCAACCAGCTCACATACCACCAGGAACAGCAAAGACCTGCCCACCTGCTGCTCAGACTGGTCTTATGTCAAGTGTCATACTTCAACATGTAGCACTATGGAAAGCAGTACAAATACACACTGGCATTAAAGCTCATCGTTTTTCTCTCCCATGCAACTCTATTGTCATGATTGCCTTTCTGATCGATTATCTTGGTCTATCCCATGCAACTCTATTATCATGATTGCCTTTCTGATTGATTACCTTGGTCTATCCCATGCAACTCTACTATCATGATTGCCTTTCTGATCGATTACCTTGGTCTATCCCATGCAACTATATTATCATGATTGCCTTTCTGATCGATTACCTTGGTCTATCCCATGCAACTATATTATCATGATTGCCTTTCTGATCGATTATCTTGGTCTAGCCCATGCAACTCTACTATCATGATTGCCTTTCTGATCGATTACCTTGGTCTATCCCATGCAACTATATTATCATGATTGCCTTTCTGATCGATTATCTTGGTCAGCCCATGCAGCTATATTATCATGATTGCCTTTCTGATCGATTATCTTGGTCTAGCCCATACAACTATATTATCATGATTGCCTTTCTGATCGATTATCTTGGTCTAGCCCATACAACTATATTATCATGATTGCCTTCCTGATCGATTATCTTGGTCTATCCCATGCAACTATATTATCATGATTGCCTTTCTGATCGATTATCTTGGTCTAGCCCATGCAACTCAATGGAATCTTTCCCCAATGCCGGTACACATTCACACCAGTGCATAGCCAATGCATAGCCTAACTGCAATCAATTACTAGCCCACCATGCAACTCTGCATACTATCTCCCCAATGCACGATCACATGGCAGCCCAAGCGGCAGGCATGCAGTGCCATGGACCCGCTGACCTTCAGAGAGGATAAATGGCCATTCATTTGCCCTTGGGCCGAGATGAGGGCTGAGTAGGCTGAACAGGCTTTCCATTGTGAGGAGGGCAGTAGCCTGGGGTCTCCTCTCAGTGAGGATCATCGTCATGGTGGACTAGAGGGAGGTCGGGGGGACGGAGGGAGCTGTCTTCGTCCCAAATGGCACCCTATTCCCTACATAGTGCACTACTTGTGACTAGGGCACGTACAGACTGAAGTGCATACTTTTTGACCAGAGCCATATGGGTCTTGATCAAAAGTAGTGCACTATGTAGGAATAGGGTGCCATTTGGGATGCTTCCTGTCATTAGGTTCAGCTGATGCCTCCAGGGTTGGTTGGTTAGTGTCATGGCCCAGGGGCTATTAATACTGAGTGTCCTATAGACATGTGGTGTGTCCAGATGTGTTTTAATGTCACGTGCACAAATACAGTGAAATGCCTTTTAACAAACTCTAAACCCACCAATGCAGTCATCAATATCAATGTGGTACTAAAAATAACAAGGTACAACAAAAACACAGGAGATATAAAAAATAAGACCATGTAGAGGGGTACAGGGTCAGTTCATTACCATATTAACAATGTACAGGGATACTGGAGTGATAGAGGTAGATATAGAGGTAAACATACTAGTACAGGGTCAGTTCATTACCATATTAACAATGTACAGGGATACTGGAGTGATAGAGGTAGATATGTAGAGGGGTAAACATACTATATACAGGGTCAGTTCATTACCATATTAACAATGTACAGGGATACTGGAGTGATGGAGGTAGATATGTAGAGGGTAAACATACTATATACAGGGTCAGTTCATTACCATATTAACAATGTACAGGGATACTGGAGTGATGGAGGTAGATATGTAGAGGGGTAAACATACTATATACAGGGTCAGTTCATTACCATATTAACAATACAGGGATACAGGGTAAACATACTGGTTCATTACCATTAACAATGTACAGGGGATACTAGAGGTAGATATGTAGAGGGGTAAACATACTATATACAGGGTCAGTTCATTACCATATTAACAATGTACAGGGATACTGGAGTGATGGAGGTAGATATGTAGAGGCAAACATACTATATACAGGGTCAGTTCATTACCATATTAACAATGTACAGGGATACTGGAGTGATGGAGGTAGATGTAGAGGGGTAAACATACTATATACAGGGTCAGTTCATTACCATATTAACAATGTACAGGGATACTGGAGTGATGGAGGTAGATATGTAGAGGGGTAAACATACTATATACAGGGTCAGTTCATTACCATATTATGTACAGGGAACTGGATCACTGGAGTGATGGAGGTAGATATGTAGAGGGGTAAACATACTATATACAGGGTCAGTTGTACCATATTAACAATGTACAGGGATACTGGAGGTAGATATGTAGGTGGGTAAACATACTATATACAGGGTCAGTTCATTACCATATTAACAATGTACAGGGATACTGGAGTGATGGAGGTAGATATGTAGAGGGGTAAACATACTATATACAGGGTCAGTTCATTACCATATTAACAATGTACAGGGATACTGGAGTGATGGAGGTAGATATGTAGAGGGGTAAACATACTATATACATCATTAATTAACAATGTACAGGGATACTGGAGTGATGGAGGTAGATATGTAGAGGGGTAAACATACTATATACAGGGTCAGTTCATTACCATATTAACAATGTACAGGGATACTGGAGTGATGGAGGTAGATATGTAGAGGGGTAAACATACTATATACAGGGTCAGTTCATTACCATATTAACAATGTACAGGGATACTGGAGTGATGGAGGTAGATATGTAGAGGGTAAACATACTATAGGGTCAGTTCATTACCATATTAACAATGTACAGGACACTGGAGTGATGGGTAGATATGTAGAGGGGTAAACATACTATATACAGGGTCAGTTCAGTACCATATTAACAATGTACAGGGATACTGGAGTGATGGAGGTAGATATGTAGAGGGGTAAACATACTATATACAGGGTCAGTTCATTACCATATTAACAATGTACAGGGATACTGGAGTGATGGAGGTAGATATGTAGAGGGGTAAACATACTATATACAGGGTCAGTTCATTACCATATTAACAATGTACAGGGACACTGGAGTGATGGAGGTAGATATGTAGAGGGTAAACATACTATATACAGGGTCAGTTCAGTACCATATTAACAATGTACAGGACACTGGAGTGATGGAGGTAGATATGTAGAGGGTATATACAGGGTCAGTTCATTACCATATTAACAATGTACAGGGATACTGGAGGTAGATATAGAGGGGTAAACATACTATATACAGGGTCAGTACCATATTAACAATGTACAGGGATACTGGAGTGATGGAGGTAGATATGTAGAGGGGTAAACATACTATATACAGGGTCAGTTCAGTACCATATTAACAATGTACAGGGGATATGATGAGGTAAATATGTCGAGGGGTAAGGTGACTAGGCATCAGGACTATGATGTGTGTGTATGTGACTGTGTGTGTGTGTAGAGTCAGTATAAATGTGTGTGTGTAGAGTCAGTATAAATGTGTGTGTGTGTTTGAGTGTCAGTGTGTGTGTGTGTGTGTGTGGAGTCAGTATAAATGTGTGTGTGTAGAGTCAGTATAAATGTGTGTGTGTGTTGGAGTGTCAGTGTGTGTGTGTGTGTAGAGTCAGTATAAATGTGTGTGTGTGTGTGTAGAGTCAGTATAAATGTGTGTAGAGTCAGTATAAATGTGTGTGTGTGTAGAGTCAGTATAAATGTGTGTGTGTAGAGTCAGTATAAATGTGTGTATAGAGTCAGTATAAATGTGTGTGTGTGTAGAGTCAGTATAAATGTGTGTGTGTGTGTGTGTAGAGTCAGTATAAATGTGTGTGTAGAGTCAGTATAAATGTGTGTATAGAGTCAGTATAAATGTGTGTGTAGAGTCAGTATAAATGTGTGTATAGAGTCAGTATAAATGTGTGTGTAGAGTCAGTATAAATGTGTGTGTGTGTAGAGTCAGTATAAATGTGTGTGTAGAGTCAGTATAAATGTGTGTGTAGATGGAGATGAGGAGGGAGGTGGGTAGTATAGATGGAGATGAGGAGGGAGGTGGGTAGTATAGATGGAGATGAGGAGGGAGGTGGGTAGTATAGATGGAGATGAGGAGGGAGGTGGGATGGAGATGAGGAGGGGAGGTGGGTAGTATAGATGGAGATGAGGAGGGAGGTGGGTAGTATAGATGGAGATGAGGGAGGGAGGTGGGTAGTATAGATGGAGATGAGGAGGGAGGTGGGTAGTATGAGGAGGGAGGTGGGGTATAGATGAGGAGAGGGAGGTGGGTAGTATAGATGGAGATGAGGAGGGAGGTGGGTAGTATAGATGGAGATGAGGAGGGAGGTGGGTAGTATAGATGGAGATGAGGAGGGAGGTGGGTAGTATAGATGGAGATGAGGAGGGAGGTGGGTGAGGAGGGAGTATGGATGGAGATGAGGAGGGAGGTGGGTAGTATAGATGGAGATGAGGAGGGAGGTGGGTAGTATGATGGAGATGAGGGAGGGAGGTGGGTAGTATAGATGGAGATGAGGAGGGAGGTGGGTAGTATAGATGGAGATGGTGGGAGGGAGGTGGGTAGTATGGATGGAGATGAGGAGGGAGGTGGGTAGTATGGATGGAGATGAGGAGGGAGGTGGGTAGTATGGATGGAGATGAGGAGGGAGGTGGGTAGTATGGATGGAGATGAGGAGGGAGGTGGGAGGGATGGAGTGGAGGTGGGTAGTATGGATGGAGATGAGGATGGGAGGAGGGGGTAGTGGAGATGGATGGAGTATAAGATGGAGATGAGGGAGGTGGGTAGTATGGATGGAGATGAGGAGGGAGGTGGGTAGGTGGAGATGAGGAGGGATGGATGGAGATGAGGAGGGAGGTGGGTAGTATGGATGGAGATGAGGAGGGAGGTGGGTATGGATATGGATGGAGATGAGAGGGAGGGAGGTGGGTAGTATGGATGGAGATGAGGAGGGAGGTGGGTAGTATGGATGGAGATGAGGAGGAGGTGGGTAGTATGGATGGAGATGAGGAGGGAGGTGGGTAGTATGGATGGAGATGAGGAGGGAGGTGGGGTATGGATGGAGATGGAGGTGGGGTAGATGGAGATGAGGAGGGAGGTGGGTAGTATGGATGGAGATGAGGAGGGAGGTGGGGAGATGGAGGATGGAGGGAGGTGGGTATGGATGGAGATGAGGAGGGATGGGAGATGGATGGAGATGAGGAGGGAGGTGGGTAGTATGGATGGAGATGAGGAGGGAGGTGGGTAGTATGGATGGAGATGAGGAGGGAGGTGGGTAGATATGGATGGAGATGAGGAGGAGGTGGGTAGGATGGAGATGAGGAGGGAGGTGGGTATATGGATGGAGATGAGGAGGGAGGTGGGTAGTATAGATGGAGATGAGGAGGGAGGTGGGTAGTATGGATGGAGATGAGGAGGGAGGTGGGTAGTATGGATGGAGATGAGGAGGGAGGTGGGTAGTATGGATGGAGATGAGGAGGGAGGTGGGTAGTATGGATGGAGATGGAGATGAGGATGGAGGAGAGGTGGGTAGTATGGATGGAGATGAGGAGGGAGGTGGGTATAGATGGAGATGAGGAGGGAGGGAGGTGGGTGTATGGATGGAGATGAGGAGGGAGGGTGGGTAGATAGATGGAGATGAGGAGGAGGGTGGTTGTATAGATGGAGATGAGGGAGGGAGTATAGATGGAGATGAGGAGGGAGGTGGGTATAGATGGAGATGAGGAGGGAGGTGGGAGTATAGATGGAGATGAGGAGGGAGGTGGGTAGTATAGATGGAGATGAGGAGGGAGGTGGTATTATAGATGGAGATGAGGAGGGGAGGTGGGTAGTATAGATGGAGATGAGGAGGGAGGTGGGTAGTATAGATGGAGATGAGGAGGGAGGTGGGTAGTATAGATGGAGATGAGGAGGGAGGTGGGTAGTATATGGAGATGAGGAGAGGTGGGTAGGATGGAGATGAGGAGGGAGGGTGGTTGTATAGATGGAGATGAGGAGGGAGGTGGGTAGTATGGATGGAGATGAGGAGGGAGGTGGGTAGTATGGATGGAGATGAGGAGGGAGGTGGGTAGTATAGATGGAGATGAGGAGGGAGGTGGGTAGTATGGATGGAGATGAGGAGGGAGGTGGGTAGTATGGATGGAGATGGAGGAGGGATGGAGATGGAGATGAGGAGGAGGTGGGTAGTATAGATGGAGATGAGGAGGGAGGTGGGTAGTATAGATGGAGATGAGGAGGGAGGTGGGTAGTATGGATGGAGATGAGGAGGGAGGTGGGTAGATGGAGATGAGGAGGGAGGTGGTAGATGGAGATGAGGAGGGAGGTGGGTAGATGGAGATGAGGAGGGAGGTGGAGATGGAGATGAGGAGGAGGTGGGTAGTATGGATGGAGATGAGGAGGGAGGTGGGTAGTATGGATGGAGATGAGGAGGGAGGTGGGTAGTATAGATGGAGATGAGGAGGGAGGTGGGTAGTATAGATGGAGATGAGGAGGGAGGTGGGTAGTATGGATGGAGATGAGGAGGGAGGTGGGTAGTATGGATGGAGATGAGGAGGGAGGTGGGTAGTATGGATGGAGATGAGGAGGGAGGTGGGTAGTATGGATGGAGATGAGGAGGGAGGTGGGTAGTATAGATGGAGATGAGGAGGGAGGTGGGTAGTATGGATGGAGATGAGGAGGGAGGGTGGTTGTATAGATGGAGATGAGGAGGGAGGTGGGTAGGATGGAGTATAGATGGAGATGAGGAGGGAGGTGGGTAGTATAGATGGAGATGAGGAGGGAGGTGGGTAGTATAGATGGAGATGAGGAGGGAGGTGGGTAGTATGGATGGAGATGAGGAGGGAGGTGGGTAGTATAGATGGAGATGAGTAAAGCACTAAACACACCGTGTCGGTGTGGCCATGTGATCACCTGCTGGGTGTCGACCAACGATGCTGATTCAGCGTGTAGAATTGGAAAATAAACAGAAAATGACAGCTGATTTCCTGGTCAGAGGAAGATTGAAGCACATCTGGCATTTTCCATGCCAACAAGGGCCTCAAACCAAGTCATACTGAAATAAGAGCTCTTCATCATTGTGTTGAGTATCTCTACGTCAAAATGTGTTTGAGTTGCAATAAATGAATGTTCTTGTTGCTACGGCTAGTTGCTATGTGCTATGTTCTTGTTGCTATGTGCTATGTTCTTGTTGCTAGTGGTAATATCGGCTCAGTTGTGTGCTGCAGACTCCTTTCTAAAGGCGTCTGTTTCCCTCTCTCTGTCCCTCTCTTCCTCCATGCCCATCCCTCTGTCTGTGCTCCCCCTCTCTACTCTCCTCCCTCCCATCCTCCCTCTCAGGCTCGGCTGCGTTGCCGGGCAACATGGCGTACTTTAGGAGTGCCCAGGATGATGTGGATCTGGAGGATGAAGATGATGAAGAGGAGGAGTGTGACGACAGGATGTCAGCTCACAGCCACAACTCAACTTCCTGTCCGTCCTCACAGCGGAAAAACAAAACAACGCCGGGGAAGAAGGTCTCCAATGGACATGGTACTACTGATCTACCATGTTGTTTTGGTACACACTACTGATCTACCATGTTGTTTTGGTACTCACTACTGATCTCCATGTTCGTTTTGGTACTCACTACTGATCTCCATGTTGTTTTGGTACACACTACTGATCTACCATGTTGTTTTGGTACTCACTACTGATCTCCATGTTGTTTTGGTACACACTACTGATCTCCATGTTTTTTTGGTACTCACTACTGATCTCCATGTTGTTTTGGTACTCACTACTGATCTCCATGTTGTTTTGGTACACACTACAGATCTCCATGTTGTTTTGGTACTCACTACTGATCTCCATGTTGTTTTGGTACTCACTACAGATCTCCATGTTGTTTTGGTACTCACTACAGATCTCCATGTTGTTTTGGTACTCACTACTGATCTCCATGTTGTTTTGGTACACACTACTGATCTCCATGTTGTTTTGGTACTCACTACTGATCTCCATGTTGTTTTGGTACACACTACTGATCTCCATGTTGTTTTGGTACTCACTACAGATCTCCATGTTGTTTTGGTACTCACTACTGATCTCCATGTTGTTTTGGTACTCACTACTGATCTCCATGTTGTTTTGGTACACACTACTGATCTCCATGTTGTTTTGGTACTCACTACTGATCTCCATGTTGTTTTGGTACACACTACTGATCTACCATGTTGTTTTGGTACACACTACTGATATACCATGTTGTTTTGGTACACACTACTGATCTCCATGTTGTTTTGGTACTCACTACTGATCTCCATGTTGTTTTGGTACACACTACTGATCTCCATGTTGTTTTGGTACTCACTACTGATATACCATGTTGTTTTTGGTACACACTACTGATCTACCATGTTGTTTTGGTACTCACTACTGATCTCCATGTTGTTTTGGTACACACTACTGATCTCCATGTTGTTTTGGTACTCACTACTGATATACCATGTTGTTTTGGTACTCACTACTGATATACCATGTTGTTTTGGTACTCACTACTGATATACCATGTTGTTTTGGTACTCACTACTGATCTCCATGTTGTTTTGGTACTCACTACTGATCTCCATGTTGTTTTGGTACACACTACTGATCTCCATGTTGTTTTGGTACTCACTACTGATATACCATGTTGTTTTGGTACACACTACTGATCTACCATGTTATTTTGTTCTCCTTCTTATTCACTCAGTCACTCACTTACTCAGTCACTCACTCAGTCAGCCAGTCACATCACTCACTCTTTCCCAGACGTCGTTTCTACTCTACCTAGTAACAGAGCCTAGAGGCCCATACTGTATAATTCTCCCTCACCAATCAGAAGAAGCCTAGTGAATTACAGCTCTGTCTCCTCTCACACCATGAGTTGATGGAGAGCATCCCAAATCTATAGTGCACTACTTTTAACCAGGGCCCAGGCCCAAAGTAGTGCACTACTTAGGGAATAGGGTGCCATTTAGGAAGCAAACCATGTACTCAATGATCCGCGTCCACAAACAGAGATCCTTTACACACACACACACACACACACACACACACACACACACACACACACACACACACACACACACACACACACACACACAGCATCAGCTCTCACCCAGGGCCATGGGTCTTACAGGAGTAGCAGCTCTCACCCAGGGCCATGGGTCTTAAAGGAGCAGCAGCTCTCACCCAGGGCCATGGGTCTTAAAGGAGCAGCAGCTCTCACCCAGGTTCATGGGTCTTAAAGGAGCAGCAGCTCTCACCCAGGTTCATGGGTCTTAAAGGAGCAGCAGCTCTCACCCAGGTTCATGGGTCTTAAAGGAGTAGCAGCTCTCACCCAGGGCCATGGGTCTTACAGGAGCAGCAGCTCTCACCCAGGGCCATGGGTCTTAAAGGAGCAGCAGCTCTCACCCAGGTTCATGGGTCTTAAAGGAGTAGCAGCTCTCACCCAGGGCCATGGGTCTTAAAGGAGTAGCAGCTCTATGGGCACTACAGAGTCCGTCCCATCACCCTATTCCTTCAAATGTCAGGTCCCTATTCCCTTCATAGTGCACTACATTTAAACCAGGTCCCATCACCCTATTCCCTTCATAGTGCACTACATTTAAACCAGGTCCCATCACCCTATTCCTTCATAGTGCACTACATTTAAACCAGGTCCCATCACCTATTCCCTTCATAGTGCACTACATTTAAACCAGGTCCCATCACCCTATTCCTTCATAGTGCACTACATTTAAACCGGGTCCCATCACCCTATTCCCTTCATAGTGCACTACATTTAAACAGGTCCCATCACCCTATTCCTTCATAGTGCACTACATTTAAACCAGGTCCCCACCCATTCCCTTCATAGTGCACTACATTCCCTTCATTCCTATAGTGCACTACATTTAAACCAGGTCCCATCACCCTATTCCCTTCCATTTAAACCAGGTCCCATCACCCTATTCCCTTCAGTGCGGCAGGTAGCCGGTAGGTAGCCTCACTCACAGTACACTATAATACCAACCAGCTCACAGTACACTACAATACCAACCAGCTCACAGTACACTAAAGTGGGCGGCAGGGTAGCCTAGTGGTTAGTGCATTGGCCTAGTAACCGAAGGTTGCAAGATCGAATCCTGAGCTGACAAGGTAAAAATCTGTCGTTCTGCCCCTGAACAGGCAGTTAACCCACTGTTCCCTGGTAGGCCGTCATTGAAAATAAGAATTAGTTCTCAACTGACTTGCCTAGTTAAATAAAGGTAAAATAGTGCACTACTTTTAACCAGAGCCCTTAGTTTTTGACCTATGGGCCCTGGTCACTATAAAGGTAATAGTTTGCCATTTGGGACACAACCAGAGTAGAGCACAGTGTTTGATGACGCGTGTCTTAGGACGGATGTGAACATGCTAGGTCTTGTGCAGACAGTCAGTAGTATGTATGGGGGATCAACTCAGCAGGAATCCGAGAGAGAGAGAAACTTACTGTGGAGGTCAATAGTCCACACACAGCTCAGCACTGATACCACCTTACAGAGAGAGAGAGACTTACTGTGGAGGTCAACAGTCCACACACAGCTCAGCACTGACACCACCTCACAGAGAGAGAGAGAAACTTACTGTGGAGGTCAACAGTCCACACACAGCTCAGCACTGATACCACCTTACAGAGAGAGAGAGAGACTTACTGTGGAGGTCAACAGTCCACACACAGCTCAGCACTGACACCACCTCACAGAGAGAGAGAGAAACTTACTGTGGAGGTCAACAGTCCACACACAGCTCAGCACTGACACCACCTCACAGAGAGAGAGAAACTTACTGTGGAGGTCAACAGTCCACACACAGCTCAGCACTGACACCACCTTACAGAGAGAGAGACTTACTGTGGAGGTCAACAGTCCACACACAGCTCAGCACTGACACCACCTCACAGAGAGAGAGAGAAACTTACTGTGGAGGTCAACAGTCCACACACAGCTCAGCACTGACACCACCTCACAGAGAGAGAGAGAAACTTACTGTGGAGGTCAACAGTCCACACACAGCTCAGCACTGATACCACAGAGAGAGAGAGAGAAACTTACTGTGGAGTCAACAGTCACACAGCTCAGCACTGAGAGAGAAACTTACTGTGGAGGTCAACAGTCCACACACAGCTCAGCACTGACACCACCTCACAGACAGAGAGAAACTTACTGTGGAGGTCAACAGTCCACACACAGCTCAGCACTGACACCACCTCACAGAGAGAGAGAAACTTACTGTGGAGGTCAAAAGTTGAGCTCATGTTTATTCTGTCAACTATGATGGATGGAGGAGGAGTGCTTGTCTACATGTTGGACATACACTTAAATCAGCCTGGCCAGAATTAGGGGAAGGATGTGTGTGTGAGCATTTGTTTGTGTGTATGTGTGTGTCTGTGTCTGTGTGTGTGTGTGGTGTGTGTGTGTGTGTGTGTGCTGAAAAGTGCTCTGTGGGAAAGCCAAACGTTACCCGGCGCCAGAGTGTTGGTCCGACACACGTTGAGGGAACCAGAGACTTCTCCCAGCTAGAGCTTGTGCCAAGTAGGACACTTTAATATGCTGCACTGGCAGGAGGCCAACTGCTTGGTGTAAAATACAGCTCCCTCAGGCAGATATAGAGCACTGCTTTCACTGATTAACTGACCCAACAAACACTATTTCTCTGTTTCACTATCATCTTACTTTCCAACATTGGACACTTTCTGTTCAGTAGGTCGTCACAGTACTTGGAGTTTGAAAGCTGCAGGATAATTGAAGGGATGGATTTTAGATGTTAATATAACCTTGGGTGGTTCTTGATGTATTTTGTTCCTTTTTTCAAAGAGATATTGAGTGGCGTTGAAATGAAAGCGTTGTAAAGAAATGGGATTGGTCGCCTTCAAATAGGTGTTTGTTAGAACGACACTTCTGGGAGCACCACAGGGGAGTCACTGAAAGCTTTTCAACTGATTTCATTAAGCACAGTCTCTTCAACATACAGT
>NW_027035938.1:5000-12100 GCF_034236695.1 Oncorhynchus nerka
CACAGAGTCAATGTGGAGGCTATATACAGGGGGCACCGGCACAGAGTCAATGTGGAGGCTATATACAGGGGGCACCGGCACAGAGTCAATGTGGAGGCTATATACAGGGGGTACCGGCACAGAGTCAATGTGGAGGCTATATACAGGGGGCACCGGCACAGAGTCAATGTGGAGGCTATATACAGGGGGGCACAGGTCAATGTGGAGGCTATATACAGGGGGCACAGAGAGTCAATGTGGAGGCTATATACAGGGGGGCACCGGCACAGAGTCAATGTGGAGGCTATATACAGGGGGCACCGGCACAGAGTCAATGTGGAGGCTATATACAGGGGGCACCGGCACAGAGTCAATGTGGAGGCTATATACAGGGGGCACCGGCACAGAGTCAATGTGGAGGCTATATACAGGGGCACCGGCACAGAGTCAATGTGGAGGCTATATACAGGGGCACCGGCACAGAGTCAATGTGGAGGCTATATACAGGGGGCACCGGCACAGAGTCAATGTGGAGGCTATATACAGGGGGCACCGGCACAGAGTCAATGTGGAGGCTATATACAGGGGGCACGGCACAGAGTCAATGTGGAGGCTATATACAGGGGGCACCGGCACAGAGTCAATGTGGAGGCTATATACAGGGGGTACCGGCACAGAGTCAATGTGGAGGCTATATACAGGGGGCACCGGCACAGAGTCAATGTGGAGGCTATATACAGGGGGCACCGGCACAGAGTCAATGTGGAGGCTATATACAGGGGGTACCGGCACAGAGTCAATGTGGAGGCTATATACAGGGGGTACCGGCACAGAGTCAATGTGGAGGCTATATACAGGGGGTACCGGCACAGAGTCAATGGGCTATATACACCGGCACAGAGTCAATGTGGAGGCTATATACAGGGGGTACCGGCACAGAGTCAATGTGGAGGCTATATACAGGGGGCACCGGCACAGAGTCAATGTGGAGGCTATATACAGGGGGTACCGGCACAGAGTCAATGTGGAGGCATATACAGCACAGAGTCAATGTGGAGGCTATATACAGGGGGCACCGGCACAGAGTCAATGTGGAGGCTATATACAGGGGGCACCGGCACAGAGTCAATGTGGAGGCTATATACAGGGGGCACCGGCACAGAGTCAATGTGGAGGCTATATACAGGGGGCACCGGCACAGAGTCAATGTGGAGGCTATATACAGGGGGCACGGCACAGAGTCAATGTGGAGGCTATATACAGGGGGCACCGGCACAGAGTCAATGTGGAGGCTATATACAGGGGGTACCGGCACAGAGTCAATGTGGAGGCTATATACAGGGGGCACCGGCACAGAGTCAATGTGGAGGCTATATACAGGGGGCACCGGCACAGAGTCAATGTGGAGGCTATATACAGGGGGTACGGCACAGAGTCAATGTGGAGGCTATATACAGGGGGCACCGGCACAGAGTCAATGTGGAGGCTATATACAGGGGCACCGGCACAGAGTCAGTGGAGGCTATATACAGGGGGGTACTGGCACAGAGTCAATGTGGAGGCTATATACAGGGGGTACCGGCACAGAGTCAATGTGGAGGCTATATACAGGGGTACCGGCACAGAGTCAATGTGGAGGCTATATACAGGGGGCACCGGCACAGAGTCAATGTGGAGGCTATATACAGGGGGCACCGGCACAGAGTCAATGTGGAGGCTATATACAGGGGGGCACCGGCACAGAGTCAATGTGGAGGCTATATACAGGGGGTACCGGCACAGAGTCAATGTGGAGGCTATATACAGGGGGTACCGGCACAGAGTCAATGTGGAGGCTATATACAGGGGGTACCGGCACAGAGTCAATGTGGAGGCTATATACAGGGGGTACGGCACAGAGTCAATGTGGAGGCTATATACAGGGGGTACCGGCACAGAGTCAAACAGAGTCAATGTGGAGGCTATATACAGGGGGTACCGGCACAGAGTCAATGTGGAGGCTATATACAGGGGGCAACCGGCACAGAGTCAATGTGGAGGCTATATACAGGGGGCACGGCACAGAGTCAATGTGGAGGCTATATACAGGGGGCACCGGCACAGAGTCAATGTGGAGGCTATATACAGGGGGCACCGCACAGAGTCAATGTGGAGGCTATATACAGGGGGCACCAGCACAGAGGGGCAACTCGGCACAGAGTCAATGTGAGGCTATATTACAGGGCACCAGTACAGAGTCAATGTGGAGGCTATACAGGCACCGGTGACAGAGCTCAATGTGAGACTATATACAGGGGCACTGCACAGAGTCAATGGGATATATACAGGGGGCAACGGCACAGAGTCAATGTGGAGACTATATACAGGGGTACCAGTACAGAGTCAATGTGGATAGCTATATACAGGGGCAACCGGCACAGAGTCAATGTGGAGGCTATATACAGGGGCAACTGCAACAGATCAATGTGGAGGCCATATTACAGGGGCACCGGCACAGAGTCAATGTGTGGAGACTATATACAGGGCACCGGGCACAGAGTCAATGTGGAGCGCCATATACAGGGGGTACCTGCACAGAGTCAATGTGAGGCTATATACAAAATCGTACAGAGTCAAATGGGGAGGCTTATACACAGGGGCACCGGGCACAGAGTCAATGGCAGAGGAAACAGGAGCTGTTGAGCTAGCATGGAGGCAATGTGGTGGTGAGCAAACAGGGGGTACATAGATAATAAAACAGAGTCAATGTGGAGACAATATAACAGGGTGGGTCAGAGCTCAATGGAGGCTATAGACAGGAGTCTTATGGTTTGGGGAGAAGCTGTTATTAAGAAGCCTTTGGACAGACAACGTGGCGCTATATACAGGGGCACCGTGCAGTAGCAGAGAGAACAGTCTTATCAGGGGGCATTGAGTCTTTGGACTCATTTTTAGGGCCTTCCTCTGATCAATGTGGAGGCCCTATATACAGTGGGTGCTTGGCCAGAGTGAACTGTGACGCATATACAGGGCACTGCACAGAGGCCAATGTGCAGTTGCTACACCAGGCAGGGGGTTGTAGTAGTTCATGTGATATGGATATGTTAAGTAGTCTTAGTCACATCAGACAAGACTATATACAGGGGTTACCAGATATGCATCAAATGGAATGCTGTATTGTATTATGTGTCCAGAGTCAATCTTGGAGATCTCATATTCAGGGGTACAGGTATTAGAGTCAATGTGGAGGCTTATATACAGGGTAAGCCACGGCACAGATGTTTCTAGACGTGGAGGCTAAATGTGAACTGATTTTCTGCACAGATGAATTGACATGAAGATTTGCTACCGTTAAGAGAGTCACAATGCCGGAGGCTATCTTCTTTTTCAAATTCCATTGAGGACAATGGTAGGTTTACCTTATAAAGGCTTTAACCAGCAATGAGCCCAATGTTTACATCATATACAGGGTGTAACATCGCACAGATTTTAATTGTGAGAGGCTTTTGGGAGCGAACATTGTGGATGGAGGATTTTCCAGTTGTAGCCTTTAATCTTTCAGTGAAGGAGAAAACGGCAAACGGCACAGATGATGTGATATTGAAATGGCTAAACTAGATAGTGGTATAGAACCGAAAGCAGCAGGTAATCCTTTAAACTACAACAGAGTATAAAACAATGTTGGACGTCTCCCGCTTGAATTCAGGGAGTGAGGGGCCAGAGTCAATGTGGAGGCTATATACAACATTACCTGTACAGAGTCAATGTGGAGGCTATATACAGGGGTAATGGTACAGAGTCAATGTGGAGGCTATATACAGGGGTACCGGTACAGAGTCAATGTGGAGGCTATATACAGGGTGTATACGGTACAGAGTCAATGTGGAGGCTATATACAGGGGGTACCGGTACAGGAGTCAATGTGGAAGCTATATACAGGGGTACCTGTACAGAGTCAATGTGGAGGCTATATACAGGGGGTACCAGTACAGAGTCAAGGTCCGGAGGCTATATACAGGGGAGTACCGGTACAGAGTCAATGTGCAGCTATATACAGGGCACTACCGGTACAAGTCAATGTAGAGAATATACAGGGTGGGCGGGTACAGAGTCAATGTGGTGCTATATACAGGGGTACCGGTACAGAGTCAATGTGGAGGCTATATGACAGGGGTACCGGTACAGAGTCAATGTGGAGGCTATATACAGGGGTACCGGTACAGAGCCTCTTTCAATGTGGAGGCTATATACAGGGGCAACTGGTACAGAGTCAATGTGGAGCTAATACAGGGGTACAGAGAGTCATGTGGAGGCTATATACAGGGGTACGGTACAGAGTTCAATGTGGAGGCTATATACAGGGGTACCTGTACAGAGTCAATGTGGAGGCTATATACAGGGGTACCAGTACAGAGTCAATGTGGAGGCTATATACAGGTATTACGGTACAGAGTCAATGTGGAGGCTATTTATACAGGGGTACCGGTACAGAGGCAATACAGAGGCTATATACAAGGGTACCTGTACAGAGTCAATGTGGAGGCTATATACAGGGTTGCAGTACAGAGTCAATGTGGAGGCTATATACAGGGGGTACCATTACAGAGTCAATGTGAGGCTATATACAGGGGTACGGGCAAGTCAATGTGGAGGCTATACAGGGGGTACCAGTACAGAGTCAATGTGGAGGCTATATATACAGGGGGTACCAGTACAGAGTCAATGTGGAGGCTATATACAGGGGGTACCAGTACAGAGTCAATGTGGAGGCTATATACAGGGGGTACGGTACAGAGTCAATGTGGAGGCTATATACAGGGTGTTACGGTACAGAGTCACTGTGGAGGCTATATACAGGGGGTACCGGTACAGAGTCAATGTGGAGCTATACAAGGGGCACCAGTACAGAGTCAATGTGGAGGCTATATACAGGGGTACGGTACAGAGTCAATGTGGAGGCTATATACAGGGAGTACCGGTACAGAGTCAATGTGGAGGCTATATACAGGGGGTACTGTACAGAGTCAATGTGGAGGCTTTATACAGAGGGCACTGTACAGAGTCAATGTGGAGGCTATATACAGGGGGCACCGTACAGAGTCAATGTGGAGGCTATACAGAGGGTACCGGTACAGAGTCAATGTGGAGGCTATATACAGGGGTACCGGTACAGAGTCAATGTGGAGGCTATATACAGGGTGTTACGGTATAGAGTCAATGTGGAGGCTATACACAGGGGGTACCGGTACAGAGTCAATGTGGAGGCTATTACAAGATCCGGTACAAAGTCAATGTGGAGGCTATATACAGGGGTACCGGTACAGGGTCAATGTGGAGGCTATATACAAGGAATACATTTCAGGAGTCAATGTGGAGGCTATATACAGGGGTACGGTACAGAGTCAATGTGGAGGCTATATACAGGTTGTACACTAGGGTACAGAGTCAATGTGGAGGCTATATACAGGGGGTACAGTACAGGTCAATGTGGAGGCTATTACACAGGGGGTACCGGTACAGAGTCAATACAGGCTATACATCAGGGGTTCAGTACAGAGTCAATACACAGGCTATATACAGGGGTAGTGAGATACAGAGTCAATGTGGAGGCTATACAGCAATCTGGTACGGTACAGAGTCATGAGGAGCTATATGGGGGTGTTAACGGTACAGAGTCAATGTGGAGGCTATATACAGGGGTACCAGTAGGCAGTCAATGTGGAGGCCATTCCCCTATAAAGTCAATACTTTAGGTTTTATCATACCAGTACAGAGTCAATGTGGAGGCTATATACAGTGAAAGTCAAGCCGGTACAGAGTCAATGTGGAGGCTATATACAGGGTGTTACGGTACAGATCATGTGGAGGCTATATACAGGGGCTTAACCGGTACAGAGTCAATGTGGAGGCTATATACAAACCGGTACAGAGTCAATGTGGAGCTATATACAGGGGTACCAGTACAGAGTCAATGTGGAGGCTATATACAGGGTGTGCCGGTACAAACCCTTTAGTCAACAGTGGAGCTATATACAGGGAAAGTGCAGTACAGAGTCAATGTGGAAGCTATATACAGGGGTACTGGTAAGAGGCAATGTGGAGGCTATACAAGGGGTACAGAGTCAATGTGGAGGCTATATACAGGGGTGCAGTAGAGAGTCAATGTGGAGGCTATATACAAGGGGGCACCGGTACAGAGTCAATGTGGAGCTATACAGAAGGGGTACCGGTACAGAGTCAATGTGGAGGCTATATACAGGGTGTTACGGTACAGAGTCAGTGTGGAGGCTATATACAGTGGGTATGGTACAGAGTCAATGTGGAGGCTATATACAAGGATACCGGTACAAAGTCAATGTGGAGGCTATATACAGGGGTACCGGTACAGAGTCAATGTGGAGGCTATATACAAGGAATACTGGTAACCAAACAGTGATATTATATACATGTTAACTGCACCGAAATAAAGGGAGGCTTATATACAAGGGGGCACTGGCAACCGAAATAGCGGAGGCTTATATACAAGGGCACCGGGCACGAGCCAGTGGAGGCTTATATACAAGGCACCACCGAGTCAGTGTGGAGTGTTTAGCACAAGGGGCAACTGCACGAGTCAGTGTGGGAGGCTTATATATGGCAACTGCACGAGAGTCAGTGTGATACGATAATAGGGGTACCGTACAGAGTCAATGTGGAGGCTATATACAGGGGGTACTGGTACAGAGTCAATGTGGAGGCTATATACAGGGGTACTGGTACAGAGTCAATGTGGAGGCTATATACAGGGGTACCGGTACAGAGTCAATGTGGAGGCTATATACAAGGGGTACCTGTACAGAGTCAATGTGGAGGCTATATACAGGGGTACCAGTACAGAGTCAATGTGGAGGCTATATACAGGGGTACCAGTACAGAGTCAATGTGGAGGCTATATACAGGGGTACCAGTACAGAGTCAATGTGGAGGCTATATACAGGGGTACCGGTACAGAGTCAATGTGGAGGCTATATACAGGGGTACCAGTACAGAGTCAATGTGGAGGCTATATACAGGGGTACCGGTACAGAGTCAATGTGGAGGCTATATACACAGGGGGTACCGGTACAGAGTCAATGTGGAGGCTATATACGGGGGGTACTGGT
>NW_027035939.1:0-12102 GCF_034236695.1 Oncorhynchus nerka
CCTCCACTAACGCTGCTATCTAACATTGTAACCCTCCACTAACGCTGCTATCTAACATTTGTAACCCTCCACTAACTCTGCTATCTAACATTGTAAACCTCCACTAACTTCTGCTATCTAACATTTTAACCCTCCACTAACGCTGCTATCTAACATTTTAACCTCCACTAACTCTGCTATCTAACATTGTAACCTCCTCCACTAACTCTGCTATCTAACATTTTAACCCTCCACTAACTCTGCTATCTAACATTTTAACCTCTCCACTAACGCTGCTATCTAACATTGTAATCCCTCCACTAACTCTGCTATCTAACATTTTAACCCTCCACTAACTCTGCTATCTAACATTTTAACCCTCCACTAACGCTGCTATCTAACATTTTAACCCTCCACTAACTCTGCTATCTAACATTTTAACCCTCCACTAACGCTGCTATCTAACATTTTAATCTCCTAACTCTACTATCTAACATTAACCTCTACTAACGCTATTTCAATATTTTAATCCTCTCACTAACTTGCTATTCTAACATTTTAACTCCTCCACTAACGCTGCTATCTCCAACATTTTAACCTCCACTAACGCTGTTATTTCCAACATTGTAACTCCTCCTACTAACGCTGCTATCTAACATTTTAACCTTCCACTAACTCTGCTATCTAACATTTTAACCCTCCACTAATCGCTGCTATCTAACATTTTAACCCTCCACTAACTCTGCTATCTCAACATTTTAACCTCCTCCACTAACTCTAGTATCTAACATTATTAACTCTCCACTAACTCTGCTATCTAACATTGTAACCCTCCACTAACGCTGCTATCTAACATTTTAACCCTCCACTAACGCTGCTATCTAACATTTTAACCCTCCACTAACTCTGCTATCTAACATTTTAATCCCTCCTACTAACTCTGCTATCTAACATTTTAACCTCCACTAACTCTGCTATCTAACATTTTAACCTCCACTAACTCTAGTATCTAACATTATAACCTCCACACGCTGCTATTCTAACATTTTAACTCCTCTACTAACTTCTGCTGTTTGAATATTTTTAATCCCTCCACTAACGCTATATTTCCAATATTTAACCTCTACTAACTTCTATGAGTTTCAATATTTGAATTCCTTCATTCACGTTGTTATTTGCATTAGAATTCTCTACTAATTTCTATATTTCCAATATTTGTGAATTTCCATCAATGCTAGTTATTTCCAATATTTTAATTCCTTCCATTTCACGTTTTTCCTCTACTAACGCTATTTAATATTGTACTCCTCTACTAACGCGTTATTTCCAATATTTTAATTCCTCTACTTAATGCTCTAAGTATTTCCAATATTTTAACCTCTCTACTAACGCTATTTATAATATTTTTAATTCCTCTCCACTAACGCTAAGTATTTCCAATATTTAAATTCCTCTACTAATCTCTTAATATCTAAATTTTCCTCTACTTCGCTAAGTTTCCAATATTTAAATTTCCTCTACTAACTTCTGCTATTTCCAATATTTTTAGAATTCCTCTACTAACTTCATCGCTATATATAATATTTTAACCTCCACTAATCTAACATTGTAAGTATTTCCAACATTTTAACCTCTCCACTAACTCTAGTATCTAACATTTTATAACCTCTACTAACTCTGCTATTTAACATTGTAAATCCCTCCACTAACGCTATCTAACATTTTAATTCTCTACTTCATCGCGTTATTTCCAATATTTGAATTCCTCCATTTCACCCCTGCTATCTAACATTTTAACCACTCCACTAACTCTATTTTCCAATATTTTTAACCCTCCACTAATCTCTGCTATTTCCAATATTTTTAAATTCCTCTACTAACTCTGCTATCTAACATTTTAGAATTCCTCTACTAATGCTAAGTATCATGTTTTTAACCCTCCACTAACTCTGCTATTTAATATTTGAATTCCTCTTACTAATGCTATTTCCAATATTTTTAATTCTCTTACTAATCTCTATTATCTAACATTTAATTCTCTACTAATGCTGATATTTCAATATTGTAATTCCTCACTAACTCTATATTTCCAATATTTAACCTCTACTAACTCTAAGTATCTAGCATTTAGTTCCTCTACTAATTCCTGCTATCTAACATTTTAACCCTCCACTAACTCTCTATTATCTAATATTTTTTAACCCCTCTACTAACGCTGCTATTCTAACATTTTAATTCCTCCTAACTCTGCTATCTAATATTTTTAACCCTCCACTAACTCTCTATCTAACATTTAACCCTCCACTAACTCTGCTATTTAACATTGTAACCCTCCACTAACTCTGCTATCTAACATTTTTTAACCCTCCACTAACTCTGATATCTAACATTTTAACCCTCCACTAACTCTGCTATCTAACATTATAACCCTCCACTAACTCTGCTATCTAGCATTGCAACCCTCCACTAACGCTGCTATCTAACATTTTAACCCTCCACTAACTCTGCTATTCTAACATTTTAACCCTCCACTAACGCTGCTATCTAACATTTTAACCCTCCACTAACTCTATTATCTAACATTTTAACCCTCCACTAACGCTGCTATCTAACATTTTAACCCTCCATAACTCTGCTATCTAACATTTTAACCCCCTCCTGATATCTAAACATTTTAACCCTCCACTAACTTCTGCTATCTAACATTATAACCCTCCACTGGCTCTGCTATCTCAACATTGTGACCTCCACTAAACGGCTGCTATCTAATATTTAATTCCTCACTAACAGCTATCTAACATTGTTACTCCCTCCACTGGCTCGTTATCTATTTTGGCTCTCCATCACTTGAAATAAATATTTTTTAATTCCTGTACTAATCTCTGCTATCTAACATTTGGCCCTCCGTATCTAATTTCTAGTATCTGGCATTATAAACGGCCCTCCGCTAAGGCAACTATCTAACATTGTAGCCCTCCACTAAGCATGCTAATCACAACATTTTAACCCATCCACTAACTCTGCTATCTAACATTTTAACCCTCCACTGGCGGCTCAACTGTCACAACACATTTTGGCTTATCACTAGCTCTGCTATCTAACATTTTAACCCTCCACTAACTCTGCTATCTAACATTGTAACCCTCCACTAACGCTGCTATCTAACATTTGTAACCCTCCACTAACGCTGCTATCTAACATTTTAACCCTCCACTAACTCTATTATCTAACATTTTAACCATCCACTAAACGCTGCTATCTAACATTGACACTCACTAACTCTGCTATCTAACGTTTTGGCCATCACTTCTTCTCTGCTATCTAACCTGGTTTCAACTATCACTAGCGGCTGCTATCTAACATTTTATTATCACTAGCTCTGTATCTAACGTTTTAAACCACTCACTTCAAGCGTGCTTTATCTGGCACGTTTGTGACATCCACTAGCGGCTGCTGTCTAACATTTTGGCCCTCCACTAAGCTCTGCTTTATCTAACATTTTGACATCACCGGCTCTATCTAGGACTGACTCTCCACTAGCTGCTGTATCTAACATTATGACCTATCACACTAACTCTGCTATCTAACATTTTAACTATCCACTAACGCTGCTATCTAACATTTAACCCTCCACTAGCTCTGCTATCTAACATTTTAACCACTCCCCTCCACTAACTCTGCTATCTAACGTTTTAACCCATCACTAGCTCTGCTATCTAACATTTTAGCCTCCACTAGCACGGCTAACTATCTAACATTTAGCCAGCCCTCCACTAGCTCTGCTATCTAACATTTTTAATACTCCACTAACTCTGATATCTAACATTTTGTAACCCTCCACCTAACGCTGCTATCTAACATTTTAACCCTCCACTAGCTCTTAACATCTAGCATTTTATTGACACTCCACTAAACTCTGTATCTAACATTTTAACCCTCCACTAACTCTGCTATCTGGCGTTTTAACCCTCCACTAACGCTGCTATCTAACTTGTTTAACCCTCCACTAACTCTGCTATCTAACATTTTAACCCTCCACTAGCTCTGCTATCTAACATTTTGGCCAACCCTCCACTAACTCTGTTTCTAACATTTTAACCCTCCACTAACTCTGATATCTAACATTTGTAACCCTCCACTAACTCTGTTATCTAACATTATAACCCTCCACTAACTCTGCTATCTAGCATTGTAACCTCTCTGTTACTAACGTTTGCTGCTATCTAACATTTTAATCCCTCCACTAACTCTGCTATCTAACATTTGTTACCCTCCACTAACTCTGCTATCAACATTTTAACCCTCCACTAACGCTGCTATCTAACATTTTAACCCTCCACTAACGCTGCTATCTAACATTTTTAACCTCCACTAACTCTTTATCTAACATTTTAACCCTCTACTAACGCTGCTATCTAACATTTTAACCCTCCACTAACTCAGCTGCTATCTAACATTTTAACCCTCCACTAACTCTGTATCTAACATTTTAACCTCCACTAACTCTGCTATCTAACATTTTACAACCTCCACTAGCTCTCTGTTTTGGCCTCCACTCGCGGCTGCTAACATTTTGACCCTCCCTAGCCAGCTGTCTAACTGACCCTCCGCTATCTAACATTTTGACCCTCCACTAACTGACCCTGCTGTAACATTTTAACCCTCCTCACTAGCTCTGCTATCTAACATTTGGCCCTCCACTAACTCTGTTATCTAACATTGTAACCCTCCATCACTAACTCTGCTATCTAACATTGTAACCTCCACTAACTCTGCTATCTAACATTTAACCCCCACTAACTCTGCTATCTAACATTTTAACCCTCCACTAACGCTGCTATCTAACATTTTAATATCCACTAACTCTGTTATCTAACGTTTTAACCCTCCATGGCGACATCTGGCATTTTAACCCTCCACTAATATATCTAACATTTTAACCCTCCACTAAACGCTGCTATCCTAACGATTTTGACCCTCCACTAACTCTATCTGATCTGACCCTCCGTTTTAACCTCCACGTTTTAAACTGGCGACTATCTAACATTTTTAACCTCCACTAACTCTGCACATCTAACATTTAACCCTCCACTAATACTCTATCTAACGTTTTAACCCTCCACTAGCTCTTAACTATCTAACATTTTAACCCTCCACTAACGGCAACATTTGTAACCCTCCACTAGCGTTTGTATCTAACATTTTAACCCTCCACAACTGCTTTATCTGGCGTTTTGGCCCTATCTAACATTTTAATCCACCAACTCTTCTATCGCGTTTTGGCCCTCCACTAACGCTGCTATCTAACATTTATCTGGCTCTGTTTTTTTAACCCTCCACTAAACGCTGCTATCTAACATTTTGGCCCATCACTGGCTCGTTTTGGCCATCACTGGCCCTCTGGCGTTTGTGCCCATCCGCTGGCTCGTAACACTGGCGTTTTGGCCATCACTCTGGCGTGTTTTGGCCCATCACTGGCTCTGCTATCTGGCGTTTTTATTATCACTGGCTCTTAACAATCACTGGCATTTTGACCTCACTGGCGGCTGCTTTATCTGGCATTTTATTATCCACTCGGCTGCTATCTAACATTTGTGACCCTCCTCATGTGCTATCTAACTGATTTTAAACCTCCACTAACTCTGCTATCTAACATTTAACCCTCCCTCACTAACTCTGTATCTAACATTTAACCCTCCACTAGCGGCTGTATCTCTGCTATCTAACATCTTAGCCCTCCCCTCCACTAGCTCTGCTATCTAACATTGTAACCCTCCACTAACTCTGCTATCTAACATTTTAACCCTCCACTAACGCTGCTATCTAACATTTTAACCCTCCACTAACTCTATTATCTAACATTTTAACCCTCCACTAACTCTGCTATCTAACATTGTAACCCTCCACTAACTCTGCTATCTAACATTTTAACCCTCCACCTAAGCTGCTATCTAACATTTGTTAACCTCCACTAACGGCTGCTATCTAACATTGTAACCCTCCACTAACTCTGCTATCTAACATTTTAACCCCTCCACTAACTCTGCTATCTAACATTTTAACCCTCACTAACGCTGCTATATAACATTTTGGCCCTCCACTTGGCTCTGTTCTAACTACTAACTCTGCTATCTAACATTGTAACCCTCCACTAACTCTGCTATCTAACATTTTTAACCCTCCACCCCTAACGCTGCTATCTAACATTTTAACCCTCCACTAACTCTGCTATCTAACATTTTAACCCTCCACTATCTAGTATCTAACATTTTAACCCTCCACTAACTCTACTTTATCTAACATTTAACCCTCCACTAACGCTGCTATTCTAACATTTTAACCCTCCACTAACTCTGCTATCTAACATTGTAACCCTCCACTAACGCTGCTATCTAACATTTTAACCCTCCACTGTACTCAACATTTTAACCCTCCACTAACTCTGCTATCTAACATTATAACCCTCCACTAACTCTGCTATCTAACATTGTAACCCTCCATTAACTCTGCTATCTAACATTTTTAACCTCCACTAACTCTGCTATCTAACATAGTAACCCTCCACTAACTCTATTATCTAACATTTTAACCCTCCACTAACGCTGCTATCTAACATTGTAACCCTCCACTAACTCTGCTATCTAACATTTTAACCCTCCACTAACTCTGCTATCTAACATTTTAACCCTCCACTAACTCTGCTATCTAACATTTTAACCCTCCACTAACTCTGCTATCTAACATTTTAACCCTCCACTAACTCTGCTATCTAACATTTTAACCCTCCACTAACTCTGCTATCTAACATTTTAACCTCCACTAACTCTGCTATCTAACATTTAACCCTCCACTAACTCTCTGCTATCTAACATTTTTAACCCTCCACTAACTCTGCTATCTAACATTTTAACCCTCCACTAAGCGCTGCTATCTAACGTTTTAACCCTCCACTAACTCTGCTATCTAACATTTTAACCCTCCACTAACGCTGCTATCTAACATTTTAACCCTCCACTAACTCTATTATCTAACATTTTAACCCTCCACTAACGCTATCTAACATTTTAACCCTCCACTAACTCTGCTATCTAACATTTTAACCCTCCACTAACGCTGCTATCTAACATTTTAACCCTCCATAACTCTGCTATCTAACATTGTAACCCTCCACTAACTCTGCTATCTAACATCTTTTAACCCTCCACTAACTGCTATCTAACATTTTAACCCTTCACTAACTCTGCTATCTAACATTTTAACCCTCCACTAACTCTGCTATCTAACATTTTAACCCTCCACTAACTCTGATATCTAACATTGTAACCCTCCACTAACTCTGCTATCTAACATTTAACCCTCCACTAACCTGCTATCTAACATTTTAACCTCCACTAACGCTGCTATCTAACATTTTAACCCTCCACTAACTCTGCTATCTAACATTTTAACCCTCCCCTGCTATCTAACATTTAACCCTCCACTAACTCTGCTATCTAACATTTTAACCCTCCACTAACTCTGCTATCTAACATTTTAACCCTCCACTAACGCTGCTATCTAACATTGTAACCCTCCACTAACTCTGCTATCTAACATTTAACCCTCCACTAACGCTGCTATCTAACATTTTAACCCTCCACTAACTCTGCTATCTAACATTTAACCCCTCCACTAACGCTGCTATCTAACATTTTAACCCTCCACTAACTCTGCTATCTAACATTTTAACCCTCCACTAACGCTGCTATCTAACATTGTAACCCTCCACTAACTCTGCTATCTAACATTTAACCCTCACTAACTCTGATATCTAACATTGTAACCCTCCACTAACTCTGCTATCTAACATTTAACCCTCCACTAACTCTGCTATCTAACATTTTAACCTCCACTAACGTTGTATCTAACATTGTAACCCTCCACTAACTCCTGCTTATCTAACATTTTAACCCTCCACTCACTGGCTGCTATCTAACATTTTAACCCTCCACTAACTCTATTATCTAACATTTAACCCTCCACTTGCTATCTAACATTTTAACCCTCCACTAACTCTGCTATCTAACATTTTAACCTCCACTAACTCTCCTAACTAACTCTAACTCTGCTATCTAACATTTATAACCCTCCACTAACTCTGCTATCTAACATTTTAACCCTCCACTCTAACTCTGCTATCTAACATTGTAACCCTCCACTAACTCTGCTATCTAACATTTTAACCCTCCACTAACTATTGCTATCTAACATTTTAACCCTCCTCCACTAACTCTGCTATCTAACATTTTAACCCTCCACTAACGCTGCTATCTAACATTTTAACCCTCCACTAACTCTATTATCTAACATTTAACCCTCACTAGCTGCTATCTAACATTTTAACCCTCCACTAACTCTGCTATCTAACATTTTAACCCTCCACTAACTCCTATCTAACATTGTAACCTCCACTAACTCTGCTATCTAACATTTTAACTCCACTAATGCTGCTATCTAACATTTTAACCCTCCACTAACTCTGCTATCTAACATTTTAACCCTCCACTAACTCTGCTATCTAACATTGTAACCTCCCTCACTAACTCTGCTATCTAACATTTTAACCCTCCACTAACTCTGCTATCTAACATTTTAACCCTCCACTAACGCTGCTATCTAACGGTTTTATCTAACATTTTAACCCTCCACTAACTCTGATATCTAACATTGTAACCCTCCACTAACTCTGCTATCTAACATTTTTAACCCTCCACTAACTTTGTAACCCCTCCACTAATTATCTAACATTTTTAACCTCCACTAACTCTGCTATCTAACATTTTAACCTCCACTAACTCTGCTATCTAACATTTTAACCCTCCACTAACGCTGCTATCTAACATTGTTATCCACTAACATCTAACATTTTAACCCTCCACTAACTCTGCTATCTAACATTTTAACCCTCCACTAACTCTGCTATCTAACATTTAACCCTCCACTAACTCTGCTATCTAACATTTTAACCCTCCACTAACGCTGCTATCTAACATTGTAACCCTCCACTAACTCTGCTATCTAACATTTTAACCCTCCACTAACTCTGCTATCTAACATTGTAACCCTCCACTAACTCTGCTATCTAACATTTTAACCCTCCACTAACTCTGCTATCTAACATTTTAACCCTCCACTAACTCTGCTATCTAACATTTTAACCCTTAACGCTGCTATCTAACATTGTAACCCTCCACTAACTCTGCTATCTAACATTTAACCCTCCACTATATCTAACATTTAACCTCCACTAACGCTGCTATCTAACATTTTAACCCTCCACTAATGCTGCTATCTAACATTGTAACCCTCCACTAACTCTGCTATCTAACATTTAACCCTCCACTAACTCTCCACTAACTCTGATATATAACATTGTAACCCTCCACTAACGCTGCTATCTAACATTTTAACCCTCCACTAACGCTGCTATCTAACATTTTAACCCTCCACTAACTCTGCTATCTAACATTGTAACCCTCCCCTCCACTAACTCTGCTATCTAACATTTTAACCCTCCACTAACTCTGCTATCTAACATTGTAACCCTCCACTAACGCTGCTATCTAACATTGTAACCCTCCACTAACTCTGCTATCTAACATTGTAACCCTCCACTAACGCTGCTATCTAACATTTTAACCCTCCACTAACTCTGCTATCTAACATTTTAACCCTCCACTAACTCTGCTATCTAACATTTTAACCCTCCACTAACTCTGCTATCTAACATTTAACCCTCCACTAACTCTGCTATCTAACATTTTAACCCTCCACTAACGCTGCTATCTAACATTTTAACCCTCCACTAACTCTGCTATCTAACATTGTAACCCTCCACTAACGCTGCTATCTAACATTTTAACCCTCCACTAACTCTATTATCTAACATTTTAACCCTCCACTAACGCTGCTATCTAACATTTTAACCCTCCACTAACTCTGCTATCTAACATTTTAACCCTCCACTAACTCTGCTATCTAACATTTTAACCCTCCACTAACTCTGATATCTAACATTAATCTTTATCTAACACTTGTAACCCTCCACTAACTCTGCTATCTAACATTTTAACCCTCCACTAACTCTGCTATCTAACATTTTAACCCTCCACTAACTCTGCTATCTAACATTTTAACCCTCCACTAACGCTGCTATCTAACATTGTAACCCTCCACTAACTCTGCTATCTAACATTTTAACCCTCCACTAATTAATTTTAACCCTCCACTAACTCTGCTATCTAACATTGTAACCCTCCCCTCCACTAACTCTGCTATCTAACATTTTAACCCTCCACTAACTCTGCTATCTAACATTTTAACCCTCCACTAACTCTGCTATCTAACATTTTAACCCTCCACTAACTCTGCTATCTAACATTTTAACCCTCCACTAACTCTGCTATCTAACATTTTAACCCTCCACTAACTCTGCTATCTAACATTTTAACCCTCCACTAACTCTGCTATCTAACATTTTAACCCTCCACTAACTCTGCTATCTAACATTGTAACCCTCCACTAACTCTGCTATCTAACATTTTAACCCTCCACTAACTCTGCTATCTAACATTGTAACCCTCCACTAACTCTGCTATCTAACATTTTAACCCTCCACTAACGCTGCTATCTAACATTTTAACCCTCCACTAACTCTGCTATCTAACATTTTAACCCTCCACTAACTCTAGTATCTAATATTGTAACCCTCCACTAACTCTGCTATCTAACATTTAATCCACTAACTCTCTATCCTCCACTAACTCTGCTATCTAACATTTTAACCCTCCACTAACTCTGCTATCTAACATTTAACCCTCCACTAACTCTGCTATCTAACATTTTAACCTCCACTAACTCTGCTATCTAACATTTTAACTAACTCTGATATCTAACATTTATAACCCTCCACTAACTCTGCTATCTAACATTTTAACCCTCCACTAACTCTGCTATCTAACATTGTAACCCCTCCACTAACTCTGCTATCTAACATTTTAACCCTCCACTAACTCTGCTATCTATTTTAACCCTCCACTAACTCTGCTTATCTAACATTTTAACCCTCCACTAACTCTATCTAACATTGTAACCCTCCACTAACTCTGCTATCTAACATTTTAACCCTCCCCTCCACTAACTCTTATCTAACATTTTAACCCCTCCACTAACTCTGCTATCTAACATTTTAACCCTCCACTAACGCTGCTATCTAACATTTTAACCTCTCCACTAACTCTGCTATCTAACATTTTAACCCCTCCACTAACTCCACTAACTCTATTATCTAACATTTTAACCCTCCACTAACTCTGCTATCTAACATTTTAACCCTCCACTAACTCTGCTATCTAACATTGTAACCCTCCACTAACGCTGCTATCTAACATTTTAACCCTCCACTAACTCTGCTATCTAACATTTTAACCCTCCACTAACTCTGCTATCTAACATTGTAACCCTCCACTAACTCTGCTATCTAACATTTTAACCCTCCACTAACGCTGCTATCTAACATTTTAACCCTCCACTAACTCTGCTATCTAACATTTTAACCCTCCACTAACTCTGCTATCTAACATTGTAACCCTCCCCTCCACTAACTCTGCTATCTAACATTTTAACCCTCCACTAACACTGCTATCTAACATTTTAACCCTCCACTAACTCTTCTATCTAACATTTTAACCCTCCACTAACTCTGCTATCTAACATTTTAACTCTCCACTAACTCTGCTATCTAACATTGTAACCCTCCACTAGCTCTGCTATCTAACATTTTAACCTCCACTAAGCTGCTATCTAACATTTTAACCCTCACTAACTCTGCTATCTAACATTGTATTACTCCCTCCACTAACTCTGCTATCTAACATTTTTAACCCTCACTAACTCTTATCTAACATTTTAACCTCCACTAACGCTGCTATCTAACATTTTAACCCTCCACTAACTCTGCTATCTAACATTTTAACCCTCCACTAACTCTGCTATCTAACATTTTAACCCTCCACTAACTCTGCTATCTAACATTTTAACCCTCCACTAACTCTGCTATCTAACATTTTAACCCTCCACTAACTC
>NW_027035940.1:0-12105 GCF_034236695.1 Oncorhynchus nerka
AGACAGGGTTATATCATGATGTCTATAGACAGGGTTATATCATGGTGTCTATAGACAGGGTTATATCATGGTGTCTATAGACAGGGTTATATCATGATGTCTATAGACAGGGTTATATCATGGTGTCTATAGACAGGGTTATATCATGATGTCTATAACACCTCTGTGTAGATAGACAGGGTTATATCATGATGTCTATAGACAGGGTTATATCATGATGTCTATAGACAGGGTTATATCATGATGTCTATAGACAGGGTTATATCATGGTGTCTATAGACAGGGTTATATCATGATGTCTATAGACAGGGTTATATCATGGTGTCTATAGACAGGGTTATATCATGATGTCTATAACACCTCTGTGTAGATAGACAGGGTTATATCATGATGTCTGTAACACCTCTGTGTAGATAGACAGGGTTATATCATGATGTCTAGAACACCTCTGTGTAGATAGACAGGGTTATATCATGATGTCTAGAACACCTCTGTGTAGATAGACAGGGTTATATCATGATGTCTAGAACACCTCTGTGTAGATAGACAGGGTTATATCATGATGTCTAGAACACCTCTGTGTAGATAGACAGGGTTATATCATGATGTCTAGAACACCTCTGTGTAGATAGACAGGGTTATATCATGGTGTCTATAGACAGGGTTATATCATGATGTCTGTAACACCTCTGTGTAGATAGACAGGGTTATATCATGATGTCTATAACAGCTCTGTGTAGATAGACAGGGTTATATCATGATGTCTAGAACACCTCTGTGTAGATAGACAGGGTTATATCATGGTGTCTATAACACCTCTGTGTAGATAGACAGGGTTATATCATGATGTCTATAACACCTCTGTGTAGATAGACAGGGTTATATCATGAGAGAGTAAAGCGAGAGGTAAAGAGTAAAGAGAGAGAGAGGCAGAGAGAGAGAGGCAGAGAGAGCCCAGAGGCCAGCCAATCAGTGCTAGGCCTGCAGTGTGACGTGGGCTCAGTTGATCCAGCTAGCAGCAGTAGAGACTGAGCCAGGCAGCCAGGCAGAGTGTGTGTGTTGAGCGATCAGGATGATGATGTGCTGTCTACAGCAACTTTACTTCCAGGCCACTGGGGCTGGAACTGGGGATAGGGATACGGCTGGGGATAGGGATAGGGATACGGCTGGGGATAGGGATAGGGATACGGCTGGGGATAGGATACGGCTGGGAATAGGGATAGGGATACTGGCTAGGGATAGGGATACGGCTGGGGATAGGGATACTGACTGGGGATAGGGATAGGGATACGGCTAGGGATAGGGATACGGCTGGAGCTGGGGATAGGGATACGACTGGAGCTGGGGATAGGGATACTGGCTGGGGATAGGGATAGGATACGGCAGGGGATAGGGATACGGACTGGGGATAGGGATAGGGATACGGCTGGGGATAGGGATACGACTGGGGATAGGGATACGGGCTGGAGCTGGGGATAGGGATACGGACTGGGGATAGGGATAGGATACGGCTGGGGATAGGGATACGGCTGGAGCTGGGGATAGGGATACGACTGGGGATAGGGATAGGGATCACGGCTGGGGATAGGGATACTGGCTGGGGATAGGGATACTGGCTGGGGATAGGGATACGGCTGGGGATAGGGATACGACACGGCTGGGGATAGGGATACGGCTGGGGATAGGGATACGGCAGGGATAGGGATACGGCTGGGGATAGGGATACGGCAGGGGATAGGGATACGGCTGGAGCTGGGGATAGGGATACGACTGGAGCTGGGGATAGGGATCGACTGGAGCTGGGGATAGGGATACGACTGGGGCTGGGGATAGGGATATGGCTGGGGATAGGGATACGGCTGGGGATAGGGATACGGCTGGGGATAGGGATACGGCTGGGGATAGGGATACGGCTGGGGATAGGGATACGGCTGGAACTGAGGATAGGGATACGGCTGGGGATAGGGATACGGCTGGGGATAGGGATACGACTGAGGCTGGGGAGAGGGATACGGCTGGGGATAGGGATAGGGATACGACTGGGGATAGGGATACGGCTGGAGCTGGGGATAGGGATACGGCTGGGGATAGGGATAGGGATACGACTGAGGCTGGGGATAGGGATACGACTGGAGCTGGGGATAGGGATACGACTGAGGCTGGGGATAGGGATACGGCTGGGGATAGGGATAGGGATACGACTGGGGATAGGGATACAACTGAGGCTGGGGAGAGGGATACGGCTGGGGATAGGGATAGGGATACGGCTGGGGATAGGGATACGGCTGGAGCTGGGGATAGGGATACGGCTGGGGATAGGGATAGGGATACGGCTGGGGATAGGGATAGGGATACGGCTGGGGATAGGGATACGGCTGGGGATAGGGATAGGGATACGGCTGGGGATAGGGATAGGGATACGGCTGGAGCTGGGATAGGGATACGACTGGGGATAGGAGTACGACTGAGGCTGGGGATAGGGATACGACTGAGGCTGGGGATAGGGATACGACTGGGGCTGGGGATAGGGATACGGCTGGGGATAGGGATACGGCTGGGGATAGGGATACGGCAGGGGATAGGGATACGGCTGGGGATAGGGATACGGCAGGGGATTTGGATACGGCTGGGGAGAGGGATACGACTGGAGCTGGGGATAGGGATACGGCTGGGGATAGGGATAGGGATACGGCAGGGATGGATACGGCCAGATAGGGATAGGGATACGGCTGGGGATAGGGATACGACTGGGGATAGGGATACGACTGGAGGCTGGGGAGAGGGATACGGCTGGGGATAGGGATAGGGATACGGACTGGGGATAGGGATACGCTGGAGCTGGGGATAGGGATACGACTGGGGATAGGGATAGGGATACGGCTGGGGATAGGGATACGGCTGGGGATAGGGACGGCTGGGGATAGGGATACGACTGGGGATAGGGATACGACTGGGGATAGGGATACGGCGGGATAGGATACGGCTGGGGATAGGGATACGGCAGGGGATAGGGATACGGCTGGAGCTGGGGATAGGGATACGACTGGAGCTGGGGATAGGGATACGACTGGAGCTAGGGATAGGGATACGGCTGGGGATAGGGATAGGATACGGCAGGGGATAGATACGGCTGGGGATAGGGATAGGATACGGCTGGGGATAGGGATACGACTGAGATAGGATACGGCGGATAGATACGGCTGGGGATAGGGATAGGATACGGCTGGGGATAGGATAGGGATACGGCTGGGGATAGGGATACGGCTGGGGATAGGGATACGGCTGGGGATAGGATACGATACGGCTAGGATAGGGATCACGGCTGGGGATAGGGATACTGACAGGGGATAGGGATACGGCTGGGGATAGGGATACGGCAGGGATAGGGATACGGCTGGAGCTGGGGATAGGGATACGACTGGAGCTGGGGATAGGGATACGACTGGAGCTGGGGATAGGGATACAACTGGAGCTGGGGATAGGGATATGACTGGGGATAGGGATACGACTGAGGCTGGGGATAGGGATACGGCTGGGGATAGGGATACGGCTGGGGATAGGGATACGGCTGGGGATAGGGATACGGCTGGGGATAGGGATACGGCTGGGGATAGGGATACGGCTGGGGATAGGGATACGACTGAGGCTGGGGAGAGGGATACGGCTGGGGATAGGGATAGGGATACGACTGGGGATAGGGATACGGCTGGAGCTGGGGATAGGGATACGGCTGGGGATAGGGATAGGGATACGACTGAGGCTGGGGATAGGGATACGACTGGAGCTGGGGATAGGGATACGACTGAGGCTGGGGATAGGGATACGGCTGGGGATAGGGATAGGGATACGACTGGGGATAGGGATACGGCTGGGGAGAGGGATACGGCTGGGGATAGGGATAGGGATACGGCTGGGGATAGGGATGCGGCTGGAGCTGGGGATAGGGATACGGCTGGGGATAGGGATAGGAAACGGCTGGGGATAGGGATAGGGATACGGCTGGGGATAGGGATACGGCTGGGGATAGGGATAGGGATACGGCTGGGGATAGGGATAGGGATACGGCTGGAGCTGGGGATAGGGATACGACTGGGGATAGGGATACGACTGAGGCTGGGGATAGGGATACGACTGAGGCTGGGGATAGGGATACGACTGGGGCTGGGGATAGGGATACGGCTGGGGATAGGGATACGGCTAGGGATAGGGATACGGCAGGGGATAGGGATACGGCTGGGGATAGGGATACGGCAGGGGATAGGGATACGGCGGGGGAGAGGGATACGGCTGGAACTGGGGATAGGGATACGGCTGGGGATAGGGATAGGGATACGGCTGGGGATAGGGATAGGGATACGGCTGGGGATAGGGATACGGCTGGGGATAGGGATACGACTGGGGATAGGGATAGGGATACGGCTGGGGATAGGGATACGGCTGGAGCTGGGGATAGGGATACGACTGGAGCTGGGGATAGGGATACGGCTGGGGATAGGGATAGGGATACGGCAGGGATAGGGATACGGCTGGGGATAGGGATAGGGATACGGCTGGGGATAGGGATACGACTGGGGATAGGGATACGGCTGGAGCTGGGGAGAGGGATATGGCTGGGGATAGGGATAGGGATACGGCTGGGGATAGGGATACGGCTGGAGCTGGGGATAGGGATACGACTGGGGATAGGGATAGGGATACGGCTGGGGATAGGGATACGGCTGGGGATAGGGATACGGCTGGGGATAGGGATACGGCTGGGGATAGGGATACGGCTGGGGATAGGGATACGGCAGGGGATAGGGATACGGCTGGGGATAGGGATACGGCAGGGGATAGGGATACGGCTGGAGCTGGGGATAGGGATACGACTGGAGCTGGGGATAGGGATACGACTGGAGCTGGGGATAGGGATATGACTGGAGCTGGGGATAGGGATATGACTGGGGATAGGGATACGACTGAGGCTGGGGATAGGGATACGGCTGGGGATAGGATACGACTGGGGATAGGGATACGGCTGGGGATAGGGATACGGCTGGGGATAGGGATACGGCTGGAGCTGGGGATAGGGATACGGCTGGGGATAGGGATACGGCTGGGGATAGGGATACGACTGAGGCTGGGGAGAGGGATACGGCTCGGGATAGGGATAGGGATACGACTGGGGATAGGGATACGGCTGGAGCTGGAGATGGGATACGGCTGGGGATAGGGATAGGGATACGACTGAGGCTGTGGATAGGGATACGACTGGAGCTGGGGATAGGGATACGACTGAGGCTGGGGATAGGGATACGGCTGGGGATAGGGATAGGGATACGACTGGGGATAGGGATACGACTGAGGCTGGGGAGAGGGATACGGCTGGGGATAGGGATAGGGATACGGCTGGGGATAGGGATACGGCTGGAGCTGGGGATAGGGATACGGCTGGGGATAGGGATAGGGCTGGGGATAGGGATACGGCTGGGGATAGGGATACGGCTGGGGATAGGGATAGGGATACGGCTGGGGATAGGGATAGGGATACGGCTGGAGCTGGGGATAGGGATACGACTGGGGATAGGGATACGACTGAGGCTGGGGATAGGATATCGACTGAGGCTGGGGATAGGGATACGACTGGGGCTGGGGATAGGATACTGGCTGGGGATAGGGATACGGCTGGGGATAGGGATACGGCAGGGGATAGGGATACGGCTGGGGATAGGGATACGGCAGGGGATAGGGATACGGCTGGGGAGAGGGATACGGCTGGGGATAGGGATATGGCTGGGGATAGGGATACGGCTGGGGATAGGGATACGGCTGGGGATAGGGATACGACTGGGGATAGGGATACGGCTGGGGATAGGGATACGGCAGGGGATAGGGATACGGCTGGAGCTGGGGATAGGGATACGACTGAGCTGGGGAGAGGGATACGGCTGGGGATAGGGATACGGCTGGAGCTGGGGATAGGGATACGACTGGGGACAGGGATAGGGATACGGCTGGGGATAGGGATACGGCTGGGGCTGGGGATAGGGATACGGCTGGGGATAGGGATACGACTGAGGCTGGAGAGAGGGATACGGCTGGGGATAGGGATAGGGATACGGCTGGGGATAGGGATACGGCTGGAGCTGGGGATAGGGATACGGGCTGGGGGATAGGGATAGGATACGGCTGGGGATAGGGATAGGGATACGGCTGGGGATAGGGATAGGGATACGGCTGGAGCTGGGGATAGGGATACGACTGGGGATAGGGATACGACTGAGGCTGGGGATAGGGATAGGGATACGACTGGGGCTGGGGATAGGGATACGGCT
Source organism: Oncorhynchus nerka (assembly GCF_034236695.1). NCBI lineage: Eukaryota > Metazoa > Chordata > Actinopteri > Salmoniformes > Salmonidae > Oncorhynchus > Oncorhynchus nerka. The sequence goes on from NW_027035940.1 coordinate 6,315, forward strand.
GGGGATAGGGATACGGCTGGGGATAGGGATACGGCAGGGGATAGGGATACGGCTGGGGATAGGGATACGGCAGGAGATAGCGATACGGCTGGGGAGAGGGATACGGCTGGGGATAGGGATACGGCTGGGGATAGGGATACGGCTGGGGATAGGGATACGGCTGGGGATAGGGATACGACTGGGGATAGGGATACGGCTGGGGATAGGGATACGGCTGGGGATAGGGATACGGCTGGGGATAGGGATACGGCTGGAGCTGGGGATAGGGATACGACTGGAGCTGGGGAGAGGGATACGGCTGGGGATAGGGATACGGCTGGAGCTGGGGATAGGGATACGACTGGGGACAGGGATAGGGATACGGCTGGGGATAGGGATACGGCTGGGGATAGGGATACGGCTGGAGCTGGGGATAGGGATACGACTGGGGATAGGGATACGACTGAGGCTGGGGATAGGGATACGGCTGGGGATAGGGATACGACTGGGGCTGGGGATAGGGATACGGCTGGGGATAGGGATACGACTGGGGCTGGGGATAGGGATACGACTGGGGATAGGGATAGGGATACGGCTGGGGATAGGGATACGGCTGGGGATAGGGATACGGCAGGGGATAGGGATACGGCTGGGGATAGGGATACGGCAGGGGATTTGGATACGGCTGGGGAGAGGGATACGGCTGGAACTGGGGATAGGGATACGGCTGGGGATAGGGATAGGGATACGGCTGGGGATAGGGATAGGGATACGGCTGGGGATAGGGATACGGCTGGGGATAGGGATACGACTGGGGATAGGGATAGGGATACGGCTGGGGATAGGGATACGGCTGGAGCTGGGGATAGGGATACGACTGGAGCTGGGGATAGGGATACGGCTGGGGATAGGGATAGGGATACGGCAGGGGATAGGGATACGGCTGGGGATAGGGATAGGGATACGGCTGGGGATAGGGATACGACTGGGGATATGGATACGGCTGGAGCTGGGGAGAGGGATACGGCTGGGGATAGGGATAGGGATACGGCTGGGGATAGGGATACGGCTGGAGCTGGGGATAGGGATACGACTGGGGATAGGGATAGGGATACGGCTGGGGATAGGGATACGGCTGGGGATAGGGATACGGCTGGGGATAGGGATACGGCTGGGGATAGGGATACGGCTGGGGATAGGGATACGGCTGGGGATAGGGATACGGCAGGGGATAGGGATACGGCTGGGGATAGGGATACGGCAGGGGATAGGGATACGGCTGGAGCTGGGGATAGGGATACGACTGGAGCTGGGGATAGGGATACGACTGGAGCTGGGGATAGGGATACGGCTGGGGATAGGGATAGGGATACGGCAGGGGATAGGGATACGGCTGGGGATAGGGATAGGGATACGGCTGGGGATAGGGATACGACTGGGGATAGGGATACGGCTGGGAATAGGGATACGTCTGGGGATAGGGATAGGGATACGGCTGGGGATAGGGATACGGCTGGGGATAGGGATACGGCTGGGGATAGGGATACGGCTGGGGATAGGGATACGATACGGCTGGGGATAGGGATACGGCTGGGGATAGGGATACGGCAGGGGATAGGGATACGGCTGGGGATAGGGATACGGCAGGGGATAGGGATACGGCTGGAGCTGGGGATAGGGATACGACTGGAGCTGGGGATAGGGATACGACTGGAGCTGGGGATAGGGATACAACTGGAGCTGGGGATAGGGATATGACTGGGGATAGGGATACGACTGAGGCTGGGGATAGGGATACGGCTGGGGATAGGGATACGGCTGGGGATAGGGATACGGCTGGGGATAGGGATACGGCTGGGGATAGGGATACGGCTGGGGATAGGGATACGGCTGGGGATAGGGATACGGCTGGGGATAGGGATTCGGCTGGGGATAGGGATACGACTGAGGCTGGGGAGAGGGATACGGCTGGGGATAGGGATAGGGATACGACTGGGGATAGGGATACGGCTGGAGCTGGGGATAGGGATACGGCTGGGGATAGGGATAGGGATACGACTGAGGCTGGGGATAGGGATACGACTGGAGCTGGGGATAGGGATACGACTGAGGCTGGGGATAGGGATACGGCTGGGGATAGGGATAGGGATACGACTGGGGATAGGGATACGGCTGGGGAGAGGGATACGGCTGGGGATAGGGATAGGGATACGGCTGGGGATAGGGATGCGGCTGGAGCTGGGGATAGGGATACGGCTGGGGATAGGGATAGGGAAACGGCTGGGGATAGGGATAGGGATACGGCTGGGGATAGGGATACGGCTGGGGATAGGGATAGGGATACGGCTGGGGATAGGGATAGGGATACGGCTGGAGCTGGGGATAGGGATACGACTGGGGATAGGGATACGACTGAGGCTGGGGATAGGGATACGACTGAGGCTGGGGATAGGGATACGACTGGGGCTGGGGATAGGGATACGGCTGGGGATAGGGATACGGCTGGGGATAGGGATACGGCAGGGGATAGGGATACGGCTGGGGATAGGGATACGGCAGGGGATAGGGATACGGCTGGGGAGAGGGATACGGCTGGAACTGGGGATAGGGATACGGCTGGGGATAGGGATAGGGATACGGCTGGGGATAGGGATAGGGATACGGCTGGGGATAGGGATACAGCTGGGGATAGGGATACGACTGGGGATAGGGATACGGCTGGAGCTGGGGATAGGGATACGACTGGAGCTGGGGATAGGGATACGGCTGGGGATAGGGATAGGGATACGGCTGGGGATAGGGATACGACTGGGGATAGGGATACGGCTGGAGCTGGGGAGAGGGATATGGCTGGGGATAGGGATAGGGATACGGCTGGGGATAGGGATACGGCTGGAGCTGGGGATAGGGATACGACTGGGGATAGGGATAGGGATACGGCTGGGGATAGGGATACGGCTGGGGATAGGGATACGGCTGGGGATAGGGATACGGCTGGGGATAGGGATACGGCAGGGGATAGGGATACGGCTGGGGATAGGGATACGGCAGGGGATAGGGATACGGCTGGAGCTGGGGATAGGGATACGACTGGAGCTGGGGATAGGGATACGACTGGAGCTGGGGATAGGGATATGACTGGAGCTGGGGATAGGGATATGACTGGGGATAGGGATACGACTGAGGCTGGGGATAGGGATACGGCTGGGGATAGGGATACGGCTGGGGATAGGGATACGGCTGGGGATAGGGATACGGCTGGAGCTGGGGATAGGGATACGGCTGGGGATAGGGATACGGCTGGGGATAGGGATACGACTGAGGCTGGGGAGAGGGATACGGCTCGGGATAGGGATAGGGATACGACTGGGGATAGGGATACGGCTGGAGCTGGGGATGGGATACGGCTGGGGATAGGGATAGGGATACGACTGAGGCTGGGGATAGGGATACGACTGGAGCTGGGGATAGGGATACGACTGAGGCTGGGGATAGGGATACGGCTGGGGATAGGGATAGGGATACGACTGGGGATAGGGATACGACTGAGGCTGGGGAGAGGGATACGGCTGGGGATAGGGATAGGGATACGGCTGGGGATAGGGATACGGCTGGAGCTGGGGATAGGGATATGGCTGGGGATAGGGATAGGGCTGGGGATAGGGATACGGCTGGGGATAGGGATACGGCTGGGGATAGGGATAGGGATACGGCTGGGGATAGGGATAGGGATACGGCTGGAGCTGGGGATAGGGATACGACTGGGGATAGGGATACGACTGAGGCTGGGGATAGGGATACGACTGAGGCTGGGGATAGGGATACGACTGGGGCTGGGGATAGGGATACGGCTGGGGATAGGGATACTGGCTGGGGATAGGGATACTGCAGGGGATAGGGATACGGCTGGGGATAGGATATCGGCAGGGATAGGATACGGCTGGGGAGAGGGATACTGGCCAGGGATAGAGATATGGCTGGGGATAGGGATACTGGCTGGGGATAGGGATACGGCTGGGGATAGGGATACGACTGGGGATAGGGATACGGCTGGGGATAGGGATACGGCAGGGGATAGGGATACGGCTGGAGCTGGGGATAGGGATACGACTGAGCTGGGGAGAGGGATACTGGCTGGGGATAGGGATCACGGCTGGAGCTGGGGATAGGGATACGACTGGGGACAGGGATAGGGATACGGCTGGGGATAGGGATACGGCTGGGGCTGGGGATAGGGATACGGCTGGGGATAGGGATACGACTGAGGCTGGAGAGAGGGATACGGCTGGGGATAGGGATAGGGATACGGCTGGGGATAGGGATACGGCTGGAGCTGGGGATAGGGATACGGCTGGGGATAGGGATAGGGATACGGCTGGGGATAGGGATAGGGATACGGCTGGGGATAGGGATAGCTGGGGATAGGGATACGGCTGGGGATAGGGATAGGGATACGGCTGGGGATAGGGATATGGATACGGCTGGAGCTGGGGATAGGGATACGACTGGGGATAGGGATACGACTGAGGCTGGGGATAGGGATAGGGATACGACTGGGGCTGGGGATAGGGATACGGCTGGGGATAGGGATACGGCTGGGGATAGGGATACGGCAGGGGATAGGGATACGGCTGGGGATAGGGATACGGCAGGGGATAGGGATACGGCTGGGGAGAGGGATACGGCTGGGGATAGGGATACGGCTGGGGATAGGGATACGGCTGGGGATAGGGATACGGCTGGGGATAGGGATACGACTGGGGATAGGGATACGGCTGGGGATAGGGATACGGCTGGGGATAGGGATACGGCTGGGGATAGGGATATGGCTGGAGCTGGGGATAGGGATACGACTGGAGCTGGGGAGAGGGATACGGCTGGGGATAGGGATACGGCTGGAGCCAGGGATAGGATACGACTGGGGACAGGGATAGGGATACGGGCTGGGGATAGGGATACGGCTGGGGATAGGGATACGGCTGAGGCTGGGGATAGGGATACGGCTGGGGATAGGGATACGACTGGGGCTGGGGATAGGGATACGGCTGGGGATAGGGATACGACTGGGGCTGGGGATAGGGATACGACTGGGGATAGGGATACGACTGGGGATAGGGATACGACTGAGGCTGGGGATAGGGATACGACTGGGGATAGGGATACGACTGGGGATAGGGATACGACTGAGGCTGGGGATAGGGATACGGCTGGGGCTGGGGATAGGGATACGACTGAGGCTGGGGATAGGGATACGGCTGGGGATAGGGATACGACTGAGGCTGGGGATAGGGATACGGCTGGGGATAGGGATACGGCTGGGGATAGGGATACGGGTTAGGGTTAGGGTTACGACAGGGGATAGGGATACGACTGGGGATAGGGATACGACTGGGGATAGGGATACGGCTGGGGATAGGGATAGGGATACGGCTGGGGATAGGGATAGGGATACGGCTGGGGCTGGGGATAGGGATAATGACTGGGGATAGGGATACCGACTGGAGGCTGTGGGATAGGGATACGGCTGGGGATAGGGATAGGGATACGGCTGGGGATAGGGATACGGCTGGAGCTGGGGATAGGGATACGGCTGGGGATAGGGATAGGGATACGGCTGGGTATAGGGATAGGGATACGGCTGGGGATAGGGATACGACTGAGGCTGGGGAGAGGGATACGGCTGGGGATAGGGATAGGGATACGACTGAGGCTGGGGATAGGGATACGGCTGGGGATAGGGATAGGGATACGACTGGGGATAGGGATACGACTGAGGCTGGGGAGAGGGATGCGGCTGGGGATAGGGATAGGG
>NW_027035941.1:0-12109 GCF_034236695.1 Oncorhynchus nerka
CGCTCACCCTGACAACTTGACTGGTAAATAGAATAGAACAGGCTTGGAACCTCTCACCCTGACAACTTGACTGTTAAATAGAATGAATAGAACAGGCTTGGAACCTCTCACCGTTACATCTTGACTGGTAAATAGAATGAATAGAACAGGCTTGGAACCTCTCACCCTGGTAATATGACTGGTAAATAAAATTAATAGAACCTGTAACCCTGGTAATATGACTGGTAAATAGAATGAATAGAACAGGCTTGGAACCTCTCACCCTGACAACTTGACTGGTAAATAGAATGAATAGAACCTGTAACCCTGGTAATATGACTGGTAAATAAAATTAATAGAACCTGTAACCCTGGTAATATGACTGGTAAATAGAATGAATAGAACAGGCTTGGAACCTCTCACCCTGACAACTTGACTGGTAAATAGAATGAATAGAACAGGCTTGGAACCTCTCACCCTCCTGGCATCTCCTGGTTTCAATGATGTTTCTAGAGACAATATCTCTCTCTTCATCACTCAATACCTAGGTTTACCTCCACTGTACTCACATCCTACCATACCTTTGTCTGTACATTATACCTTGATGCTATTTTATCGCCCCCAGAAACCTCCTTTTACTCTCTGTTCCAGACGTTCTAGACGACCAATTCTTATTGCTTTTAGCCGTACCCTTATTCTTCTCCTCCTATGTTCCTCTGGCGATGTAGAGGTGAATCCAGGCCCTGCAGTGCCTAGCTCCACTCCTATTCCCCAGGCGCTCTCTTTTGATGACTTCTGTAACCGTAATAGCCTTGGTTTCATGCATGTTAACATTAGAAGCCTCCTCCCTAAGTTTGTTCTTTTCACTGCTTTAGCACACTCTGCCAACCCGGATGTTCTAGCTGTGTCTGAATCCTGGCTTAGGAAGACCACCAAAAATTCAGAAATTTTAATTCCAAACTACAACATTTTCAGACAAGATAGAACTGCTAAGGGGCGGTGTTGCAATCTACTGCAAAGATAGCCTGCAGAGTTCTGTCCTACTATCCAGGTCTGTACCCAAACAATTTGAACTTCTACTTTTAAAAAATCCACCTCTCTAAAAACAAGTCTCTCACCGTTGCCGCCTGCTATAGACCACCCTCTGCTCCCAGCTGTGCTCTGGACACCATATGTGAACTGATTGCCCCATCTATCTTCAGAGCTCGTGCTGCTAGGCGACCTAAACTGGAACATGCTTAACACCCCAGCCATCCTACAATCTAAACTTGATGCCCTCAATCTCACACAAATTATCAATGAACCTACCAGGTACCCCCAAAGCCTTAAACACGGGCACCCTCATAGATATCATCCTAACCAACTTCCCCTCTAAATACACCTCTGCTGTCTTCAACCAAGATCTCAGCGATCACTGCCTCATTGCCTGCATCCGTAATGGGTCAGCGGTCAAACGACCTCCACTCATCACTGTAAAACGCTCCCTGAAACACTTCAGCGAGCAGGCCTTTCTAATCGACCTGGCGGGGTGTCCTGGAAGGATATTGATCTCATCCCGTCAGTAGAGGATGCCTGGATTTTTTTAAAAATGCCTTCCTAACAATGTTAAATAAACATGCCCCATTCAAGAAAATTAGAACCAGGAACAGATATAGCCCTTGGTTCTCCCCAGACCTGACTGCCCTTAACCAACACAAAAACATCCTATGGCGTTCTGCATTAGCATCGAACAGCCCCGTGATATGCAGCTGTTCAGGAAGCTAGAAACCGTTATACACAGGCAGTTAGAAAAGCCAAGGCTAGCTTTTTCAAGCAGAAATTTGCTTCCTGCAACACTAACTCTAAAAAGTTCTGGGACACTGTAAAGTCCATGGAGAATAAGAACACCTCCTCCCAGCTGCCCACTGCACTGAAGATAGGAAACACTGTCACCACTGATAAATCCACCATAATTGAGAATTTCAATAAGCATTTTTCTACGGCTGGCCATGCTTTCCACCTGGCAACTCCTACCCGGTCAACAGCACTGCACCCCCAACAGCAACTCGCCCAAGCCTTCCCCATTTCTCCTTCTCCCAAATCCATTCAGCTGAAGTTCTGAAAGAGCTGAAAAATCTGGACCCCTACAAATCAGCCGGGCTAGACAATCTGGACCCTTTCTTTCTAAAATTATCTGCCGAAATTGTTGCCACCCCTATTACTAGCCTGTTCAACCTCTCTTTCGTGTCATCTGAGATTCCCAAAGATTGGAAAGCAGCTGCGGTCATCCCCCTCTTCAAAGGGGGGGGACACTCTTGACCCAAACTGCTACAGACCTATATCTATCCTACCATGCCTTTCTAAGGTCTTGAAAGCCAAGTCAACAAACAGATTACCGACCATTTCGAATCTCACCATACCTTCTCTGCTATGCAATCTGGTTTCAGAGCTGGTCATGGGTGCACCTCAGCCACGCTCAAGGTCCTAAACGATATCTTAACCGCCATCGATAAGAAACATTACTGTGCAGCCGTATTCATTGATCTGGCCAAGGCTTTCGACTCTGTCAACCACCACATCCTTATCGGCAGACTCGACAGCCTTGGTTTCTCAAATGATTGCCTCGCCTGGTTCACTCAACTACTTCTCTGATAGAGTTCAGTGTGTCAAATCGGAGGGTCTGCTGTCCGGACCTCTGGCAGTCTCTATGGGGGTGCCACAGGGTTCAATTCTTGGACCGACTCTCTTCTCTGTATACATCAATGATGTTGCTCTTGCTGCTGGTGAGTCTCTGATCCACCTCTACGCAGACGACACCATTCTGTATACTTCCGGCCCTTCTTTGACACTGTGTTAACAACCCTCCAGGCAAGCTTCAATGCCATACAACTCTCCTTCCGTGGCCTCCAATTGCTCTTAAATACAAGTAAAACTAAATGCATGCTCTTCAACCGATCGCTACCTGCACCTACCCGCCTGTCCAACATCACTACTCTGGACGGCTCTGACTTAGAATACGTGGACAACTACAAATACTTAGGTGTCTGGTTAGACTGTAAAACTCCTTCCAGACCCATATCAAACATCTCCAATCCAAAGTTAAATCTAGAATTGGCTTCCTATTTCGCAACAAAGCATCCTTCACTCATGCTGCCAAACATACCCTTGTAAAATTGACCATCCTACCAATCCTCGACTTTGGCGATGTCATTTACAAAATAGCCTCCAATACCCTACTCAACAAATTGGATGCAGTCTATCACAGTGCTATCCGTTTTGTCACCAAAGCCCCATATACTACCCACCATTGCGACCTGTACGCTCTCGTTGGCTGGCCCTCGCTTCATACTCGTCGCCAAACCCACTGGCTCCATGTCATCTACAAGACCCTGCCAGGTAAAGTCCCCCTTATCTCAGCTCGCTGGTCACCATAGCATCTCCCACCTGTAGCACACGCTCCAGCAGGTATATCTCTCTAGTCACCCCCAAAACCAATTCTTTCTTTGGCCGCCTCTCCTTCCAGTTCTCTGCTGCCAATGACTGGAACGAACTACAAAAATCTCTTAAATTGGAAACACTTATCTCCCTCACTAGCTTTAAACACCAACTGTCAGAGCATCTTACAGATTACTGCACCTGTACATAGCCCACCTATAATTTAGCCCAAACAACTACCTCTTTCCTAACTGTATTTAATTTATTTATTTATTTTGCTCCTTTGCACCCCATTATTTTTATTTCTACTTTGCACATTCTTCCATTGCAATACTACCATTCCAGTGTTTTACTTGCTATATTGTATTTACTTTGCCACCATGGCCTTTTTTGCCTTTACCTCCCTTCTCACCTAATTTGCTCACATTGTATATAGACTTGTTTTTTTTACTGTATTATTGACTGTATGTTTGTTTTACTCCATGTGTAACTCTGTGTCGTTGTATGTGTCGAACTGCTTTGCTTTATCTTGGCCAGGTCGCAATTGTAAATGAGAACTTGTTCTCAACTTGCTTACCTGGTTAAATAAAGGTGAAATAAATAAATAAAAAAACCCTGACAACTTGACTGGTAAATAGAATGAATAGAACAGGCTTGGAACCTCTCACCCTGACAACTTGACTGGTAAATAGAATGAATAGAACAGGCTTGGAACCTCTCACCCTGGTAATATGACTGGTAAATAGAATGAATAGAACAGGCTTGGAACCTCTCACCCTGGTAATATGACTGGTAAATAGAATGAATAGAACAGGCTTGGAACCTCTCACCCTGACAACTTGACTGGTAAATAGAATGAATAGAACAGGCTTGGAACCTCTCACCCTGACAACTTGACTGGTAAATAGAATGAATAGAACAGGCTTGGAACCTCTCACCCTGACAACTTGACTGGTAAATAGAATGAATAGAACAGGCTTGGAACCTCTCACCCTGGTAATATGACTGGTAAATAGAATGAATAGAACAGGCTTGGAACCTCTCACCCTGACAACTTGACTGGTAAATAGAATGAATAGAACAGGCTTGGAACCTCTCACCCTGACAACTTGACTGGTAAATAGAATGAATAGAACAGGCTTGGAACCTCTCACCTTGACAACTTGACTGGTAAATAGAATGAATAGAACAGGCTTGGAACCTCTCACCCTGACAACTTGACTGGTAAATAGAATGAATAGAACAGGCTTGGAACCTCTCACCCTGACAACTTGACTGGTAAATAGAATGAATAGAACAGGCTTGGAACCTCTCACCCTGACAACTTGACTGGTAAATAGAATGAATAGAACAGGCTTGGAACCTCTCACCCTGGTAATATGACTGGTAAATAGAATGAATAGAACAGGCTTGGAACCTCTCACCCTGACAACTTGACTGGTAAATAAAATGAATAGAACAGGCTTGGAACCTCTCACCCTGACAACTTGACTGGTAAATATAATGAATAGAACAGGCTTGGAACCTCTCACCTTGACAACTTGACTGGTAAATAGAATGAATAGAACAGGCTTGGAACCTCTCACCTTGACAACTTGACTGGTAAAATAGAATGAATAGAACAGGCTTGGAACTCTCACCCTGACAACTTGACTGGTAAATAGAATGAATAGAACAGGCTTGGAACCTCTCACCCTGACAACTTGACTGGTAAATAGAATGAATAGAACAGAACCTCTCACCACAACTTGACTGGTAAATAGAATGAATAGAACAGGAACCTCTCACCCTGACAACTTGACTGGTAAATAGAATGAATAGAACAGGCTTGAACCTCTCACCCTGACAACTTGACTGGTAAATAGAATGAATAGAACAGGTTTAAACCTCTCACCCTGACAACTTGACTGGTAAATAGAATGGAATAGAACAGTGCTTGGAACCTCTCACCCTGGACAACTTGACTGGTAAATAGAATGAATAGAACAGGCTTGGAACTTCTCACCTTGACAACTTGACTGGTAAATAGAATGAATAGAACAGGTTTAAACCTCACCCGACAACTTGACTGTAAATAGGAATAGAAACAGCTTGGAAACCTCACCCGACAACTTGACTGGTAAATAGAAATGAAAAAGAACAGGTTTGAACTCTAACCCTGACAACTTGACTGGTAAATAGAATGAAATAGAACCGCTCACCCTGACAACTTGACTGGTAAATAGAATAGAACAGGCTTGGAACCTCTCACCCCGGTAATAATGACTGGTAAATAAAACTTAACCCTGGTAATATGAAATAGAATGAATAGAACAGGCTTGGAACCTCTCACCCTGACAACTTGACTAGTAAATAGAATGAATAGGAACAGGCTTGGAAACTCTTCACCCTAGGTAATATGACTGTAAATAAAATTAATAGAACCTGTAACCCTGGTAATATGACTGGTAAATAGAATGAATAGAACAGGCTTTGGGAACTCTCACCCTGACAACTTGGACTAGTAAATAGAATGAATAGAACAGGCTTTGGAACTCTCACCCTGACAACTTGACTGGTAAATAGAATGAATAGAATAGGTTTGGAACCTCTCACCCTGGACAACTTGACTGCAAATAGAATAGAACAGGTTGGAACCCTCACCTTGGACAACTTGACTGGTAAATAGAATAGAACAGGCTTGGAACCCTCAATCTTGACAACTTGACTGGAAATAGAATGAATAGAACAGGCTTGGAACCTCTCACCCTGACAACTTGACTGGTAAATAGAATGAATAGAACAGGCTTGGAACCACCCTGACAACTTTGTAAATAGAATGAATGAACCTCACCCTGACAACTTGAAAATAGAATGAATAGAACAGGCTTTTGGAACCTCTAACCTGTAATTGACTGGTAAATAGGAATTAATAGAACAGGCTTGGAACCTCTCACCCTGGTAATATGACTGGTAAATAGAATGAATAGAACAGGCTTGGAACCTCTCACCCTGACAACTTGACTGGTAAATAGAATGAATAGAACAGGCTTGAAACCTCCAAACCCTGACAACTTGACTGGTAAATAGAATGAATAGAACAGGTTTGGAACCTCTCACCCTGACAACTTGGACTGGTAAATAGAATAGAACAGGCTTGGCTAAACCTCTCACCTGACAACTTGACTGGTAAATAGAATGAATAGAACAGGTTTGGAACCTCTCACCCTGACAACTTGACTGGTAAATAGGAATAGAACAGGCTTGGAACCTCTCACCTTGACAACTTGACTGGTAAATAGAATGAATAGAACAGGCTTGGAACCTCTCACCCTGACAACTTGACTGGTAAATAGAATAGAACAGGCTTGGAACCTCTCACCTTGACAACTTGACAGGCTTGGAACCTCTCACCCTGACAACTTTGAGGTAAATAGAAGGCTTGAACCTCTCACCCTGACAACTTGACTGGTAAATAGAAGAATAGAACAGGCTTGAACCTCTCACCCTGACAACTTGACTGGTAAATAGAATGAATAGAACAGGCTTGGAACTCTCACCCTTACAACTTGACTGGTAAATAGAATGAATAGAACAGGCTTGGAACCTCTCACCCTGACAACTTGACTTTAAATTCTAAATAGAATGAATAGAACAGGCTTGGAACCTCTCACCCTGACAACTTGACTGGTAAATAGAATGAATGGAACCTCTCACCCTGAAACTTGACTGGTAAATAGAATGAATAGAACAGGCTTGAACCTCTCACCCTGACAACTTGACTGGTAAATAGGGAATGAATAGAACAGGCTTGGAACCTCTCACCCTGACAACTTGACTGGTAAATAGAATGAATAGAACAGGCTTGGAACCTCTCAACCTGACAACTTGACTGGTAAATAGAATGAATAGAACAGGCTTGGAACCTCTCACCCTGACAACTTGACTGGTAAACAGAATGAATAGAACAGGCTTGGAACCTCTCACCCTGACAACTTGACTGGTAAATAGAATGAATAGAACAGGCTTGGAACCTCTCACCCTGACAACTTGACTGGTAAATAGAATGAATAGAACAGGCTTGGAACCTCTCACCCTGGTACAACTTGACTGGTAAATAAAATTAATAGAACCTGTAACCCTGGTAATATGACTCAATTCTGTAAATAGTAAATGAATAGAACAGGCGTGGAACCTCTCACCCTGACAACTTGACTAGTAAATAGAATGAATAGAACAGGCTTGGAACCTCTCACCTGACAATTTGACTGGTAAATAGAATGAATAGAACAGGCTTGGAACCTCTCACCCTGACAACTTGACTGGTAAATAGAATGAATAGAACAGGCTTGGAACCTCTCACCCTGACAACTTGACTGGTAAATAGAATGAATAGAACAGGCTTGGAACCTCTCACCCTGACAACTTGACTGGTAAATAGAATGAATGAACGGGCTTCTCACCCTGGTAATTGACTGGTAAAGAATGAATAGAACAGGCTTGGAACCTCTCACCTGACAACTTGACTGGTAAATAGAATGAATAGAACAGGCTTGGAACCTCTCACCCTGGTAATATGACTGGTAAATAGAATGAATAGAACAGGCTTGGAACCTCTCACCCTGGTAATATGACTGGTAAATAGAATGAATAGAACAGGCTTGGAACCTCTAACCCTGACAACTTGACTGGTAAATGGAATGAATAGAACAGGCTTGGAACCTCTAACCCTGACAACTTGACTGGTAAATAGATTGAATAGAACCTCTAACCCTGACAACTTGACTGGTAAATGGAATGAATAGAACATGCTTGGAACCTCTCACCCTGACAACTTGACTGGTAAATAGAATGAATAGAACAGGCTTGGAACCTCTCACCCTGACAACTTGACTGGTAAATAGAATGAATAGAACAGGCTTGGAACCTCTCACCCTGACAGCTTGACTGGTAAATAGAATAGAACAGGCTTGGAACCTCTCACCCTGTAATATGACTGGTAAATAGAATGAATAGAACAGGCTTGGAACCTCTAACCCTGACAACTTGACTGGTAAATAGAATGAAGAACAGGCTTGGAACCTCTCACCCTGACAACTTGACTGGTAAATGGAATGAATAGAACAGGCTTGGAACCTCTCACCCTGACAACTTGACTGGTAAATAGAATGAATAGAACAGGTTTGGAACCTCTCACCCTGACAACTTGACTGGTAAATAGAGATAGAACAGGCTTGGAACCTCTCACCTTGACAACTTGACTGGTAAACAGAATGAATGAATGGAAACCCTCCACCTGACAACTTGACTTAGAACAGGCTTGAACCTCTCACCCTGACAACTTGACTGGTAAATAGAATGAACAGAACAGGCTTGGAACCTCTCACCCTCTCACAGAACAGGCTTGAACCTCTCACCCTGCATGACTGGTAAATAGAATGAATAGAACAGGCTTGGAACCTCTCACCCTGACAACTTGACTGGTAAATAGAATGAATAGAAATAGAACCTCTCACCTGACAACTTGACTGGTAAATGGGAATGAATAGAACAGGCTTGGAACCTCTCACCCTGACAACTTGACTGGTAAATAGAATGAATAGAACAGGCTTGGAACTTCTCACCAACTTGACTTTGGTAACAGAATGAATAGAACAGGCCGGAACTCACCCCGACAACTTGACTGGTAATAGAATAGAAGAACAGGCTTGGAACCTCTCACCCTGGTAACTATGACTGGTAAATAGAAGGAATAGAACAGACTTGAACCTCTAACCCTGACAACTTGACTGGTAAATAGAGAATGAGCAGGCTTGGAACTCTCACCTGACAACTTGACTGGTAAATAGAATGAATAGAACAGGCTTGGAACTCTCACTGACAACTTGACTGTTAAATAGAATGAATAGAACAGGCTTGGAACCTCTCACCTGACTTGACTGGTAAATAGAATGAATAGATCAGGCTTGGAACCTCTCACCCTGGTAATATGACTGGTAAATAAAATTAATAGAACCTGTAACCCTGGTATTATGACTGGTAAATAGAATGAATAGAACAGGCGTGGAACCTCTCACCCTGACAACTTGACTAGTAAATAGAATGAATTGAACAGGCTTGGAACCTCTCACCTGACATTTGACTGGTAAATAGAATGAATAGAACAGGCTTGGAACCTCTCACCCTGACAGCTTGACTGGTAAATAGAATAGAACGAACTGGAACCTCACTGACAACGACTAGTAAATAGAATGAATTAGAACAGGCTTGGAACCTCTCACCCTGACAACTTGACTGGTAAATAGAATGAATAGAACCTCTCACCCTGACAACTTGACTGGTAAATAGAATGAATAGAACAGGCTTGGAACCTCTCACCCTGACAACTTGACTGGTAAATAGAATGAATAGAACAGGCTTGGAACCTCTCACCCTGGTAATATGACTGGTAAATAGAATTAATAGAACAGGCTTGGAACCTCTCACCCTGGTAATATGACTGGTAAATAGAATGAATAGAACAGGCTTGGAACCTCTAACCCTGACAACTTGACTGGTAAATAGAATGAATAGAACAGGCTTGGAACCTCTCACCCTGACAACTTGACTGGTAAATAGAATAGAACAGGCTTGGAACCTCTCACCCTGACAACTTGACTGGTAAATAGAATGAATAGAACAGGCTTGGAACCTCTCACCCTGACAACTTGACTGGTAAATAGAATGAATAGAACAGGCTTGGAACCTCTCACCCTGACAACTTGACTGGTAAATAGAATGAATAGAACAGGCTTGGAACCTCTCACCCTGACAACTTGACTGGTAAATAGAATAGAACAGGCTTGGAACCTCTCACCTTGACAACTTGACTGGTAAATAGAATGAATAGAACAGGCTTGGAACCTCTCACCCTGACAACTTGACTGGTAAATAGAATGAATAGAACCTCTCACCCTGACAACTTGACTGGTAAATAGAATGAATAGAACAGGCTTGGAACCTCTCACCCTGACAACTTGACTGGTAAATAGAATGAATAGAACAGGCTTGGAACCTCTCACCCTGGTAATATGACTGGTAAATAGAATTAATAGAACAGGCTTGGAACCTCTCACCCTGGTAATATGACTGGTAAATAGAATGAATAGAACAGGCTTGGAACCTCTAACCCTGACAACTTGACTGGTAAATAGAATGAATAGAACAGGCTTGGAACCTCTCACCCTGACAACTTGACTGGTAAATAGAATGAATAGAACAGGCTTGGAACCTCTCACCCTGACAACTTGACTGGTAAATAGAATGAATAGAACAGGCTTGGAACCTCTCACCCTGACTTGACTGGTAAATAGAATGAATAGAACAGGCTTGGAACCTCTCACCCTGGTAATATGACTGGTAAATAAAATTAATAGAACCTGTAACCCTGGTAATATGACTGGTAAATAGAATGAATAGAACAGGCGTGGAACCTCTCACCCTGACAACTTGACTAGTAAATAGAATGAATTGAACAGGCTTGGAACCTCTCACCCTGACAATTTGACTGGTAAATAGAATGAATAGAACAGGCTTGGAACCTCTCACCCTGACAACTTGACTGGTAAATAGAATAGAACAGGCTTGGAACCTCTCACCTTGACAACTTGACTGGTAAATAGAATGAATAGAACAGGCTTGGAACCTCTCACCCTGACAACTTGACTGGTAAATAGAATGAATAGAACCTCTCACCCTGACAACTTGACTGGTAAATAGAATGAATAGAACAGGCTTGGAACCTCTCACCCTGGTAATATGACTGGTAAATAGAATTAATAGAACAGGCTTGGAACCTCTCACCCTGGTAATATGACTGGTAAATAGAATGAATAGAACAGGCTTGGAACCTCTAACCCTGACAACTTGACTGGTAAATGGAATGAATAGAACAGGCTTGGAACCTCTAACCCTGACAACTTGACTGGTAAATAGATTGAATAGAACCTCTAACCCTGACAACTTGACTGGTAAATGGAATGAATAGAACAGGCTTGGAACCTCTCACCCTGACAACTTGACTGGTAAATAGAATGAATATAACAGGCTTGGAACCTCTCACCCTGACAACTTGACTGGTAAATAGAATGAATAGAACAGGCTTGGAACCTCTCACCCTGACAGCTTGACTGGTAAATAGAATAGAACAGGCTTGGAACCTCTCACCCTGACAACTTGACTGGTAAATAGAATGAATAGAACAGGCTTGGAACCTCTAACCCTGACAACTTGACTGGTAAATAGATTGAATAGAACCTCTCACCCTGACAACTTGACTGGTAAATAGAATAGAACAGGCTTGGAACCTCTCACCCTGACAACTTGACTGGTAAATAGAATGAATAGAACAGGCTTGGAACAACTCACCCTGACAACTTGACTGGTAAATAGAATGAATAGAACAGGCTTGGAACCTCTCACCCTGACAACTTGACTGGTAAATAGAATAGAACAGGCTTGGAACCTCTCACCTTGACAACTTGACTGGTAAATAGAATGAATAGAACAGGCTTGGAACCTCTCACCCTGACAACTTGACTGGTAAATAGAATGAATAGAACCTCTCACCCTGACAACTTGACTGGTAAATAGAATGAACAGAACAGGCTTGGAACCTCTCACCCTGACAACTTAACTGGTAAATAGAATGAATAGAACAGGCTTGGAACCTCTCACCCTGGTAATATGACTGGTAAAT
>NW_027035942.1:0-12110 GCF_034236695.1 Oncorhynchus nerka
CTTTAATTTCCTGAACAAACCAGATATATCTATTTAATCATCGACACACAAAGAAGAATAACAATGCAGTATGATCTGATCTGAGGATACATTATGAGGAAGGAGCATTTAGCAAGAGACATTAATTAAATTGTGGTAATGTAATGTGGCTAAGTGGTTGAATCTACAGTACCACTGGCCTCACTGTAAACCCTTCTCACATTTTCCTCTGGCTAGTGGAGGTTTTATGGTAGAGAATTATTAAGGAGAGACTAATAGAGGTTAAATGGTAGAGAAACACAAAGGAGAGACCGCATCACCTCATTTTCCCTTTAAATGGATTGCACCTGAGAAGCGTCTCCACTCTCTGGGTGTATCCCAAATAGCACCCTAGTCCCTATATAGTGCACTACTAGGGCTCTGGTCAAAAGTAGTATACTATAAAGGGAATAGAGTGTCATTTGGGAGGCCTATCTCTCCTCCCCTCTCTCTCTTTCCCTCTCTGTTGTCTGATGATAAAATACCTTATTATGCATATTCTGCAAAGGTTTTTATTTGCTTGCCGAAGTAATTATGACAAAATACAAGACAAAGGAATTTCTGGGTGATCAAAGACTATCAATAGATCGCAACACACACACACACACACACACACACACCATCTGAGATCAGTAGTCTAGATTGTCCTGCTGAGAAGAAAACAATTAAATGTTGCCATAGAGATGCAGCTCCCTTGGTTCCGGTTCAAGGAAGGAGGCTCTGGAGTGCAGACACACAGACACATACACACAGAGAAACACACAGAGACACACCGAGACATACAGAGACATACAGCCACACACACAGACACATACACACAGAGAAACACACAGAGACACACCGAGACATACAGAGACATACAGCCACACACACACACACACACACACACACACACACACACACACACACACACACACACACACACACACACACACACACACACACACACACACACACACACACACACCTAGACAGCATGTTAGCATCCCCGCTCGATTTGCAAGGAGATCATTCAGCCACGTCACACACTGATACAGTGATACAGTGATAAAGTCAGTATTCGATTGCCCATCCATGTCTGAGGACGCCAGAAGATGACGTGGAACCCGGTCACTAGGGGTAACAGTGGGTGCTGTTACCTTCAAGTAGGTTTTGGTTTTGCTAAGGGATAGAGGATGGGTGTAAGCATCTGCCTTTGGTGACAAAGGTTACATGTTTGAACACAGTGATAGAAAGTAGTTTTTTGAGATTTTGGTTTAATGCCTATCCCAAAACATTAACCATTGCCTTAATCATCAATGCCTAACCTAAATATTTCATACTTAATGCCTAAACACTTTGAAATTTGACGTTTGGAACAACTTTGAAATTAGGCGTTTGAGAAACATGGATGAACGACTAATTGTGACATGAGACTGTGAGAGCTAGTTGGATAATTGGCTCTATAAACAAACAACACACACACACATACACACACACACACTTAAATACTTCTTGAATCCACAGAAGGGTCATTGATGTATGGACACTCAAAGGAACAAAAATCACCTACAGTTAGGCTGGACGTAACAGCTGAAACAGAGCAAGTACCTTCTCCTCCACACAGTTAGGCTGGCCGTAACAGCTGAAACAGAGCAGTGCCTTCTCCTCCACACAGTCAGGCTGCCCATAACAGCTAAAACAGAGCAGTGCCTTCTCCTCCACACAGTCAGGCTGGACATAACAGCTGAAACAGAGCAGTACCTTCTCCTCCACACAGGCAGGCTGCCCATAACAGCTGAAACAGAGCAGTACCTTCTCCTCCACACAGTTAGGCTGGCAGTAACAGCTGAAACAGAGCAGTACCTTCTCCTCCACACAGTTAGGCTGGCAGTAACAGCTGAAACAGAGCAGTACATTACATTACATTTAAGTTATTTAGCAGACGCTCTTATCCAGAGCGACTTACAAATTGGTGCATTCACCTTATGACATCCAGTGGAACAGCCACTTTACAATAGTGCATCTAAATCTTTTAAGGGGGTGAGAAGGATTACTTTATCCTATCCTAGGTATTCCTTAAAGAGGTGGGGTTTCAGGTGTCTCCGGAAGGTGGTGATTGACTCCGCTGTCCTGGCGTCGTGAGGGAGTTTGTTCCACCATTGGGGGGCCAGAGCAGCGAACAGTTTTGACTGGGCTGAGCGGGAACTGTACTTCCTCAGTGGTAGGGAGGCGAGCAGGCCAGAGGTGGATGAACGCAGTGCCCTTGTTTGGGTGTAGGGCCTGATCAGAGCCTGGAGGTACTGAGGTGCCGTTCCCTCACAGCTCCGTGGCAAGCACCATGGTCTTGTAGCGGATGCGAGCTTCAACTGGAAGCCAGTGGAGAGAGCGGAGGAGCGGGGTGATGTGAGAGAACTTGGGAAGGTTGAACACCAGACGGGCTGCGGCGTTCTGGATGAGTTGTAGGGTTTAATGACACAGGCAGGGAGCCCAGCCAACAGCGAGTTGCAGTAATCCAGACGGGAGATGACAAGTGCCTGGATTAGGACCTGCGCCGCTTCCTGTGTGAGGCAGGGTCGTACTCTGCGGATGTTGTAGAGCATGAACCTACAGGAACGGGCCGCCTTGATGTTATTTGAGAACGACAGGGTGTTGTCCAGGATCACGCCAAGGTTCTTAGCGCTCTGGGAGGAGGACACAATGGAGTTGTCAACCGTGATGGCGAGATCATGGAACGGGCAGTCCTTACCCGGGAGGAAGAGCAGCTCCGTCTTGCCGAGGTTCAGCTTGAGGTGGTGATCCATCATCCACACTGATATGTCTGCCAGACATGCAGAGATGCGATCGCCACCTGGTCATCAGAAGGGGAAAGGAGAAGATTAATTGTGTGTCGTCTGCATAGCAATGATAGGAGAGACCATGTGAGGTTATGACAGAGCCAAGTGACTTGGTGTATAGCGAGAATAGGAGAGGGCCTAGAACAGAGCCCTGGGGGACACCAGTGGTGAGAGCACGTGGTGAGGAGACAGATTCTCGCCACGCCACCTGGTAGGAGCGACCTGTCAGGTAGGACGCAATCCAAGCGTGGGCCGCGCCGGAGATGCCCAACTCGGAGAGGGGGAGAGGAGGATCTGATGGTTCACAGTATCGAAGGCAGCCGATAGGTCTAGAAGGATGAGAGCAGAGGAGAGAGAGTTAGCTTTAGCAGTGCGGAGCGCCTCCGTGATACAGAGAAGAGCAGTCTCAGTTGAATGACTAGTCTTGAAACCTGACTGATTTGGATCAAGAAGGTCATTCTGAGAGAGATAGCGGGAGAGCTGGCCAAGGACGGCACGTTCAAGAGTTTTGGAGAGAAAAGAAAGAAGGGATACTGGTCTGTAGTTGTTGACATCGGAGGGATCGAGTGTAGGTTTTTTCAGAAGGGGTGCAACTCTCGCTCTCTTGAAGACGGAAGGGACGTAGCCAGCGGTCAGGGATGAGTTGATTAGCGAGGTGAGGTAAGGGAGAAGGTCTCCGGAAATGGTCTGGAGAAGAGAGGAGGGGATAGGGTCAAGCGGGCAGGCAGTACCTTCTCCTCCACACAGTTAGGCTGCCCATAACAGCTGAAACAGAGCAGTACCTTCTCCTCCACACAGTTAGGCTGCCCATAACAGCTGAAACAGAGCAGTACCTTCTCCTCCACACAGGCAGGCTGCCCATAACAGCTGAAACAGAGCAGTACCTTCTCCTCCACACAGGCAGGCTGCCCATAACAGCTGAAACAGAGCAGTAACAGAGCAGTACCTTCTCCTCCACACAGTTAGGCTGGCCATAACAGCCGAAACAGAGCAGTACCTTCTCCTCCACACAGTCAGGCTGCCCATAACAGCTGAAACAGAGCAGTACCTAGCCAGCTGCCTTGCTGTGGTCTTAAGCAGGCCTACAATCTGGAGGCCACGTACAGTAAGCCTATGTAGGTGGCCCAGACTGCTAGATATCAACACCACCAACCTGCATCTGTATCCTAGGCGTGACATGAGGGGTTGCTATTTGAGGAGCTTGTCTGCAAAAGCCTGCTCCATTTAACAGTCCACTTCCTGAATCAGCACCTCCCTCTGGCCTCCCCCGCCACAACAACAACAACAACATCTGGCTTATTCGGCATACAAGAAAACACATTATCATCGACATCAAACCAGGCTCCTCTGACAAGAGGATGTTTGTGTATATGTTCTGTTGGTGAGAACATCTGTCTCACCAGCTACCAGGTCGACAAGGCGGTAATGTCTAGCAATATCCACTTGTGCATTGCGGAAAGTAGAATAAGCTTTTTCAATCACTCCCTTGAGTACTGTGGTCACCCTTTCCTGCTGTGCTCTCAGGTCGTTGTGTATTATTATGTGCCTGTGTGTATTATTATGTGGCTCGGTGACCCTAGTTGATCCTCAGACAGAAGGTCTAGGTCGCGCTGGGTGTGTTCAGGAAAAAGTTCATTTTCTTGTATATATTTCCTGTTTGAGTCCATAAGGAGTCCAATCTGTGGCTTGTGTATGTCCTCAATGGGTGTGGGGGAGTTTTCAGGAGGGCTATTAGGGTGGCTTACTGGGGGGGTGCTCAGAGGGGGTGGGGTCCCCTGGGCTTGGGGTTCTTCATTTGTCTGTCCTGCTGTGATGTCGGGGCTATGGTCAGGGTGTAGATAGTGCAGATATGTCTCTTTCCACCTCCAGCTCTCCGGGTCTGGTTGAGGGGGTATTGTTGAGCTGGACTATTTGTTGTGCTGACTGGAGTGTGTTCAGCAGCTGTTCCAGCTCCACCTGCCTTACCTCCAGCTGGGTGAATTTATCCTTCATTTCAATGAGGGAGTAGTACTCTGTGCTGGGAGCTTGACTTTCTGCTTGGGGTTGATCGTGGGTTTATGTAATGAAGAGGTCTGGTCTGACCCGCTCGTGGTGGGGGTATCTTTCTCAAGAGAGATAATGTGAAATCCCAGCTGAAACTGTTTAGGGTTGCCCTGTACCATTACTGTTCCAAACTTGTATACGTTAACATTGGCTGACTCAGAGTCCTCGTTGTCTAATATCCTGAGTTCCCACTCCTCGTTAACACCACCTCTCTTAACAGAGTGGTAGTGTGTTAATATAGCACTGTGCCATGCCAGGGGATCGTCTGTGTGGAAGATTAAGTTGCTTATGTTCCCATTTTTATAACAGCAAAAGGTGTCTCTTGATTTTCCATAATGAGATCATTTTTGTACTCTTTTCGTACCGTAACTTTTACATCCAGAGGATACTGTATTGTAATGACCTCTGAACAGCGGGAGGGGGCTTCAAAGACCTCTGCATTCGGGTTGGAGGAGGCCGTGTTGTTGGGCTCAAGGGCTTTGACACCTCACGTCACACCTCAGTGCTGATTGAAGTTGCAGTCATATATGTTCTGTCCTAGCAAGCTTGGTCGCCTTAACTTAGCATTCAGTCCTTATAAAGTAAAAAAATGCCAGAGCATTTGCCCTATAGCTTGGAAATAAGAATCTTTGGTAGTAGGAATCCTTCCAGATAATTTTGTCCAAAATTAGGTTTGTAGGTTTGGAGTTTCGATTTGGAGTGAAGGTTTTTATTTATTTATTTATTTCACCTTTATTTAACCAGGTAGGCGAGTTGAGATCAAGTTCTCACTTGCAACTGCGACCTGGCCAAGATAAAGCTTAGCAATTCGACACATACAACAACAGAGTTACACATGAAATAAACAAAACATACACTCAATAAAACAGTAGAAAAAAAGAAAACAAAAAAAGTTTATATAAAGTGAGTGCAGATGAGGTAAGATAAGGGAGTTAAGGCAATACATTGGCCATGGTGGCGAAGTAATTACAATACAGCAATTAAACACTGCAATCGTAAATGTGCAGAAGATGAATGTGCAAGTTGAGATAATGGGGTGCAAAGGAGCAAGATAAATACATAAATACAGTATGGAGATGAGGTAGATAGATGGGCTGTTTACAGATGGGCTATGTACAGGTGCAGTGATCTGTGAGCTGCTCTGACAGCTGGTGCTTAAAGCTAGTGAGGGAGATATGAGTCTCCAGCTTCAGTGATTTTTGCAGTTCGTTCCAGTCATTGGCAGCAGAGAACTGGAAGGAAAGGCGACCAAAGGAAGAATTGGCTTTTGACCAGTGAGATATACCTGCTGGAGCACGTGCTACGAGTGGGTGCTGCTGTGGTGACCAGTGAGCTGAGATAAGGCGGGGCATTACCTAGCAGAGACTTGTAGATAACCTGTAGCCAGTGGGTTTGGTGACAAGTATGAAGCGAGGGCCAACCAACGAGAGCGTACAGGTCGCAGTGGTGGGTAGTGTATGGGGCTTTGGTGACAAAACGGATGGCACTGTGATAACCTGCATCCAATTTGTTGAATAGAGTGCTGGAGGTTATTTTATAGATGACGTCGCCGAAGTCGAGGATCGGTGGGATGGTTAGTTTTACAAGGGTATGTTTGGCAGCATGAGTGAAGGATGCTTTGTTGCGGTATAGGAAGCCAATTCTAGATTTAATTTTGGATTGGAGATGATTAATGTGAGTCTGGAAGGAGAGTTTACAGTCTAACCAGACACCTAGGTATTTGTAGTTGTCCACGTATTCTAAGTCAGAACCTTCCAGAGTAGTGATGCTGGACGGGCGGGCAGGTGCGGGCAGTGATCGATTGACTAGCATGCATTTAGTTTTACTTGCATTTAAGAGCAGTTGGAGGTCATGGAAGGAGAGTTGTATGGCATTGAAGCTCGTCTGGAGGTTACTTAACACAGTGTCTAAAGAGGGGCCAGAAGTATACATAATGGTGTCGTATGCGTAAAGGTGGATCAGAGAATCACCAGCAGCAAGAGCGATTTCATTGATGTACACAGAGAAAAGAGTCGGCCTGAGAATTGAACCCTGTGGCACCCCCATAGAGACTGCCAGAGGTCTGGACAACAGGCCCTCCAATTTGACACACTGAACTCTATCAGAGAATTAGTTGGTAAACCAGGCGAGGCAATCATTTGAGAAACCAAGGCTGTCGAGTCTGCCAATAAGAATGTGGTGATTGACAGAGTCGAAAGCCTTGGCCAGGTCGATGAATATGGCTGCACAGTAATGTCTCTTATCGATGGCAGTTATGATGTCATTTAGGACCTTGAGCGTGGCTAAGGTGCACCCATGACCAGCTCTGAAACCAGATTACATAGCGGAGAAGGTACGGTGGGATTCGAAATGGTCAGTAATCTGTTTGTTAACTTGGCTTTCGAAGACCTTAGTAAGACATGGTAGGATAGATATAGGTCTGTAGCAGTTTGGGTCTAGAGTGTCACCCCCTTTGAAGAGGGGGATGACGGCGGCAGCTTTCCAATCTTTGGGAATCACAGACGATACAAAAGAGAGGTTGAACAGGCTAGTAATAGGGGTTGCAACAATTTTGGCAGATAATTTTAGAAAGAGAGGTTCCAGATTGTCTAGCCCGGCTGATTTGTAGGGGTCCAGATTGTCCAGCTCTTTCAGAACATCAGCTATCTGGATTTGGGTGAAGGAGAAACGGTGGGGGCTTTGGGGGGTTGCTGTGGAGGGTGCCGGGCAGTTGCCCGTGGTAGGGGTAGCCAGGTGGAAAGCATGGCCAGCCGTAGAGAAATGCTTATTGAAATTCTCAATTATATACAGTGGGGCAAAGAAGTATTTAGTCAGCCACCAATTGTGCAAGTTCTCCCACTTAAAAAGATGAGATAGGCCTGTAATTTCCATCATAGGTACACTTCAACTATGACAGACAAAATTAGGAAAAAAAATCCAGAAAATCACATTGTAGGATTTTTTATTAATTTATTTGCAAATTATGGTGGAAAATAAGTATTTGGTCACCTACAAACAAGCAAGATTTCTGGCTCTCACAGACCTGTAACTTCTTCTTTAAGTGGCTCCTCTGTCCTCCACTCGTTACCTGTATTAATGGCACCTGTTTGAACTTATCAGTATAAAAAACACCTGTCCACAACCTCAAACAAGATTGGGAGAATGTCATATGGTCAGATGAAACTAAAATAGAACTTTTTGGTAAAAACTTAACTCATTGTGTTTGGAGGACAAAGAATGCTGAGTTGCATCCAAAGAACACCATACCTACTGTGAAGCATGGGGGAGGAAACATCATGCTTTGGGGCTGTTTTTCTACAAATGGAACAGGACGACTGATCCGTGTAAAGGAAAGAATGAATGGGGCCATGTATCGTGAGATTTTGAGTGAAAACCTCCTTCCATCAGCAAGGGCATTGAAGATGAAACATGGCTGGGTCTTTCAGCATGACAATGATCCCAAACACACCGCCCGGGCAACGAAGGAGTGGCTTCGTAAGAAGCATTTCAAGGTCCTGGAGTGGCCTATCCAGTCTCCAGATCTCAACCCCATAGAAAATCTTTGGAGGGAGTTGAAAGTCCGTGTTGCAACAGCCCCAAAACATCACTGCTCTAGAGGAGATCTGCATGGAGGAATGGGCCAAAATACCAGCAACAGTGTGTGAAAACCTTGTGAAGACTTACAGAAAACGTTTGACCTCTGTCATTGCCAACAAAGGGTATATAACAAAGTATTGAGATAAACTTTTGTTATTGACCAAATACTTATTTTTCTAACATAATTTGCAAATAAATTCATAAAAACTCCTACAATGTGATTTTCTGATTTTTTTTCTTCTCATTTTGTCTGTCATAGTTGAAGTGAACCTATGATGAAAATTACAGGCCTCTCTCATCTTTTTAAGTGGGAGAACTTGCACAATTGGTGGCTGACTAAATACTTTTATTCCCCACTGTACTTTTATGATTACTACATGATTCCATATGTGTTATTTCATACTGTTAATGTCTTCACTATTATTCTACAATGTAAATTAAATAAAGAAAAACCCTGGAATGAGTAGGTGTGTCCAAACTTTTGATTGGTACTGTAAATTGTAGTGAATAGGCCCGGTGTGCGCTGTGCCTTGAAGAGCTCATGTTATCCTGGGCATGAGATCACCAGCAGACCACATCACAGCAGTGGATGACACAGTGTCATTGAAGGTGACATGTCTGACATACTGTGTACTTGCTGGCAGTGATATATACAGCACAGAATGTCAGCGCATGCCATGGTCGTGTTTCAAGACCAGACACTCTAATCCACCAGCATTCCAGTTCCAGAACTCACACATTACAGTTCTAAGTGCTGTGAGGGGACTGACTGTGTGTGAATGCCACTCTGTCCACTGAGACATTCCAGTTCTAAGAGCTGTGAGTGTGAGGGGACTGACTGTGTGTGAATGCCGCTCTGTCCACTGAGACATTCCAGTTCTAAGAGCTGTGAGTGTGAGGGGACTGACTATGTGTGAATGCCGCTCTGTCCACTGAGAGATTCCAGTTCTAAGAGCTGTGAGTGTGAGGGGACTGACTGTGTGTGAATTCAGCTCTGTCCTCTGAGACATGCCAGTTCTAAGAGCTGTGAGTGTGAGGGGACTGACTGTGTGTGAATTCAGCTCTGTCCTCTGAGACATTCCAGTTCTAAGAGCTGTGAGTGTGAGGGGACTGACTGTGTGTGAATGCAGCTCTGTCCTCTGAGACATTCCAGTTCTAAGAGCTGTGAGTGTGAGGGGACTGACTGTGTGTGAATGCCGCTCTGTCCTCTGAGACATGCCAGTTCTAAGAGCTGTGAGTGTGAGGGGACTGACTGTGTGTGAATGCAGCTCTGTCCTCTGAGACATGCCAGTTCTAAGAGCTGTGAGTGTGAGGGGACTGACTGTGTGTGAATGCCGCTCTGTCCTCTGAGACATTCCAGTTCTAAGAGCTGTGAGTGTGAGGGGACTGACTGTGTGTGAATGCCGCTCTGTCCACTGAGACATTCCAGTTCTAAGAGCTGTGAGTGTGAGGGGACTGACTATGTGTGAATTCAGCTCTGTCCTCTGAGACATGCCAGTTCTAAGAGCTGTGAGTGTGAGGGGACTGACTGTGTGTGAATTCAGCTCTGTCCTCTGAGACATTCCAGTTCTAAGAGCTGTGAGTGTGAGGGGACTGACTGTGTGTGAATGCAGCTCTGTCCTCTGAGACATTCCAGTTCTAAGAGCTGTGAGTGTGAGGGGACTGACTGTGTGTGAATGCCGCTCTGTCCTCTGAGACATGCCAGTTCTAAGAGCTGTGAGTGTGAGGGGACTGACTGTGTGTGAATGCAGCTCTGTCCTCTGAGACATGCCAGTTCTAAGAGCTGTGAGTGTGAGGGGACTGACTGTGTGTGAATGCCGCTCTGTCCTCTGAGACATTCCAGTTCTAAGAGCTGTGAGTGTGAGGGGACTGACTGTGTGTGAATGCTGCTCTGTCCTCTGAGACATTCCAGTTCTAAGAGCTGTGAGTGTGAGGGGACTGACTGTGTGTGAATGCAGCTCTGTCCTCTGAGACATTCCAGTTCTAAGAGCTGTGAGTGTGAGGGGACTGACTGTGTGTGAATGCAGCTCTGTCCTCTGAGACATTCCAGTTCTAAGAGCTGTGAGTGTGAGGGGACTGACTGTGTGTGAATGCAGCTCTGTCCTCTGAGACATGCCAGTTCTAAGAGCTGTGAGTGTGAGGGGACTGACTGTGTGTGAATGCCGCTCTGTCCACTGAGACATTCCAGTTCTAAGAGCTGTGAGTGTGAGGGGACTGACTGTGTGTGAATGCAGCTCTGTCCACTGAGACATGCCAGTTCTAAGAGCTGTGAGTGTGAGGGGACTGACTGTGTGTGAATGCAGCTCTGTCCTCTGAGACATGCCAGTTCTAAGAGCTGTGAGTGTGAGGGGACTGACTGTGTGTGAATGCCGCTCTGTCCACTGAGACATTCCAGTTCTAAGAGCTGTGAGTGTGAGGGGTCTGACTGTATGTGAATGCAGCTCTGTCCTCTGAGACATTCCAGTTCTAAGAGCTGTGAGTGTGAGGGGACTGACTGTGTGTGAATGCAGCTCTGTCCTCTGAGACATGCCAGTTCTAAGAGCTGTGAGTGTGAGGGGACTGACTGTGTGTGAATGCCGCTCTGTCCACTGAGACATTCCAGTTCTAAGAGCTGTGAGTGTGAGGGGACTGACTGTGTGTGAATGCAGCTCTGTCCTCTGAGACATTCCAGTTCTAAGAGCTGTGAGTGTGAGGGGACTGACTGTGTGTGAATGCAGCTCTGTCCTCTGAGACATGCCAGTTCTAAGAGCTGTGAGGATACTTGAACACAAGCCACTGTAGCTCTGACCACTCTTACTACAGTCACTGGCATGGAGAGGGAGGGTGCTACTGAAGTGTGTCTAGAGTGTATGAGTGACATTGGGATTGTACAGTATATCACATAGTATATTGGGGCGGCAGGGTAGCCTAGTGGTTAGAGCGTTGGACTAGTAACCGTAAAGGTTGCAAGTTCAAATCCCCGAACTGACAAGGTACAAATCTGTCGTTCTGCCCCTGAACAGGCAGTTAACCCACTGTTCCTAGGCCGTCGTTGAAAATAAGAATTTGTTCTCAACTGACTTGCCTAGTAAAATAAATAAAATAAATATTATATTTGCATATGATACAATACTCCAAGTATGACCCTGCCAGATTGAATCTTGTCAAAGTTGATATCAGAGTTGGATATCTCTGCCTGGACGTTGACGTCACAGCATTGGACAGCTGAGATACTTGGCTGCATCTCAATAGTTTGACTAACTTGGCTGCGTCTCAATCAAATCGAATGTATTTATAAAGCCCTTTTTACATCAGCAGATGTCACAAAGTGTTTTACAGAAACCCAGGCTAAAACCCCAAACAGCAAGCAATGCAGACGTAGAAGCACGTTGGCTAGGAAAAACTCCCTAGAAAGGCAGGGAACCTAAGGAAGAAACCTAGAGAGGATCCAGGCTCTGAGGGGTGGCCAGTCCTCTTCTGGCTGTGTCAGGTGGAGATTATAAGAATACATTACCATTTAAGGCCAGATTGTTCTTCAAGATGTTCAAACATTCATTGATGACCAGCAGGGTCAAATAAAATCACAGTGGTTGTAGAGGGTGCAACAGGTCAGCACCTCAGGGGTAAATGTCAGTTGGCTTTTCATAGCCGATCATTTAAAGGATCGAGACAGCAGGT
>NW_027035943.1:0-12110 GCF_034236695.1 Oncorhynchus nerka
GTTCCCATCAGGTTTCTCGCTGCGGTGGCGGTCAGCGTCTCTCTTCTGCCGTTCACTGGCCTGCCTGAGAGAATCCTGGACTGCCCGCCAGGTCTCTCTAGAGCGCTGTACCCACTCCTCCACCGCAGGAGCCTCGGTCTGACTCTGATGCCACGGAGCCAGGACCGGCTGGTAGCCCAGTACGCATTCGAATGGCGACATATTCGTGGACGAATGCCGAAGAGAGTTCTGGGCTAACTCTGCCCACGGGACGTACCTCGCCCATTCTCCTGGCCGGTCCTGGCAATACGACCTCAGAAACCTGCCCACTTCCTGGTTTACTCTCTCCACCTGCCCATTACTTTCGGGGTGATAACCAGAGGTAAGGCTGACCGAGATCCCCAGACGCTCCATAAACGCCTTCCAAACCCGAGACGTGAACTGGGGACCCCGATCAGAGACGATATCCTCTGGAACCCCATAGTGCCGGAAGACGTGGGTAAATAGAGCCTCTGCAGTCTGTAGGGCCGTAGGGAGACCAGGCAATGGGAGGAGACGGCAGGACTTAGAGAACCGATCCACAACGACCAGAACGGTAGTGTTCCCCTGAGATGGGGGAAGATCAGTAAGGAAATCTACAGAGAGATGGGACCATGGCCGTTGTGGAACCGGGAGGGGCTGTAACTTCCCTCTAGGAAGGTGCCTAGGAGCCTTACTCTGGGCGCATACCGAACAGGAAGAGACATAGAGCCTCACATCCCTAGCTAAGATGGGCCACCAGTATTTCCCCCTAAGACCCCGCACTGTCCTATCAATCCCCGGATGACCCGCAGACGGTAGTGTGTGGGCCCACCGAATCAACTTATCACGGACACCAAGCGGTACGTAACTTCTACCAGTCGGACACTGTGTAGGCGCAGGTTCAACCCTCAACGCCCGCTCGATGTCCGCGTCCACCTCCCATACCACTGGGGCCACCAGCCGAGAGGCTGGAAGGATGGGAGTGGGTTCGATGGACCGGTCCTCGGTGTCATAGAGACGGGACAGCGCGTCGGCCTTAGTGTTGAGGGAACCTGGTCTGTAAGAGATCGTAAATCTAAAACGTGTAAAGAACATGGCCCACCTAGCCTGACGCGGATTCCTCGCTGCTCGAATATACTCCAGATTACGGTGGTCAGTCCAGATGAGAAAAGGGTGTTTAGCCCCTCTAGCCAGTGTCTCCACACCTTCAGGGCTTTTACCATAGCTAGTAACTCCCGGTCCCCCACATCATAGTTCCGCTCCGCCGGACCCAGCTTCTTAGAAAAGCAAGCGCAGGGACGGAGCTTCGGTGGCGTGCCCGAGCGCTGAGACAGCACGGCTCCAACCCCAGCCTCGGACGCATCCACCTCCACTATGAATGCTAACGAAGGGTCCGGATGCGCCAACACGGGAGCCCCAGTGAACAGTGCCTTCAACTGGTTGAAGGCTCCATCAGCCTCTGCTGACCACCGCAAACGCACCGGCCCCCCCTTCAGCAGTGAGGTAATGGGCGCCGCTACTTGGCCAAAACCCCGGATAAACCTCCGGTAGTAATTGGCAAACCCTAAAAACCGCTGCACCTCCTTTACCGTTGTCGGAGTCGGCCAATTACGCACGGCGTTAACGCGGTCACACTCCATCATCATCCACGAGCTGGAAATGCGATAACCCAGGAAGGAAACGGCTGGTTTGGAGAACACACATTTCTCAGCCTTGACGTATAGGTCATGCTCCAGCAGTCGCCCAAGAACCCTGCGCACCAGGGAAACATGCGCGGCGCGTGTGGTAGAATAAATCAAGATGTCATCAATATAGACTACCACACCCTGCCCGTGCAAGTCCCTGAGAATCTCATCTACAAAGGATTGGAAGACAGCTGGAGCATTCTTCAACCCATACGGCATGACGAGGTACTCATAGTGGCCTGATGTGGTACTAAACGCTGTTTTCCACTCGTCTCCTCCCCGAATATGCACCAGATTATACGCGCTCCTGAGGTTCAGTTTTGTGAAGAAACGCGCTCCATGGAATGATTCCACCGCCGTAGCGATGAGAGGTAGCGGATAACTAAAACCCACTGTGATCGAATTGAGACCTCAATAATCAATGCACGGACGCAGACCTCCCTCCTTTTTCCTCACAAAAAAGAAACTCGAGGAGACGGGTGACATGGAGGGCCGAATGTACCCCTGTCTCAGAGCTTCCATGACATATGTTTCCATAGCCAGCGTCTCCTCCTGTGACAGCGGGTACACATGACTCTGGGGAAGTGCAGCGTTCTCCTGGAGGTTTATCACGCAATCCCACCGTCGATGGGGTGGTCATTTGGTCGCCCTCTTCTTACTAAAAGCGATAGCCAAATCGGCATATTCTGGGGGAATGCGCACGGTGGAAACCTGGTCTGGACTCTCCACCGTCGTGGCACCGATGGAAACTCCTATACACCTCTCTGAACACTCGTCTGACCACCCCTTAAGAGCCCCCTGTTTCCAGGAAATAAAGGGATTGTGAATAGCCAGCCAGGGAACCCCCAACACCACCGGAAACCCAGGTGAATCAATAAGGTAGAAACTGATCCTCTCCCTATGATTCCCCTGCGTTACCATGTCCAGCGGAATCGTGGCCTCCCTGACCAGCCCTGACCCTAACGGTCGGCTATCTAAGGAGTGCACGGGGACAGGTGGGTCTATCTGCACTAACGGAATACCCAATTTACGGGCGAGTCCACAATCCATAAAACTCCCAGCTGCGCCTGAATCGACTAGCGCCTTATGCTGAAGAGAGGGGAAAAACGCAGGAAAAAAAATTAACAAAAACATGTGACCAACAGGGAGCTCTGGGTGAGTTTGGTGCTTACTCACCTGGGGTGGCCGAGGAGTGTTCCGCCGACCCTCTCGACTCCCAGAGGGACTCCTCCAACACCGGTCCGAAGTGTGTCCTCTCCGTTCACAATAGGAGCAGGAGGAGCCCCCTCTGATCCCCCTAGATGGAGCTCCTCCCAACTCCATCGGAGTGGGAGTGGGAAAGCTGGAAGGTGGAATTAACAGGACCCCTTCTGAACGCCCGCGGGCAGCCAGCAGGTTGTCCAATCGAATAGACATGTCTATTAGTTCATCCAGGGAGAGAGTTGTGTCCCTGCAAGCTAGCTCCCGGCGGCCGTCCTCCCGGATGCTACACCGGTAATGGTCCATCAGGGCCCTGTCATTCCACCCAGCACCAGCAGCTAGGGTCCTAAACTCCAACCCGAAGTCCTGTGCGCTCCTCGTCTCCTGTCTGAGGTGGAACAGTCGCTCACCCGCCGCTTTACCCTCTGGTGGATGATCGAACACAGCTCTGAAACGGCGGGTGAACTCCAGGTAGTTGTCCCGAGCCGAGTCTGGACTGTTCCAGACCGCGTTAGCCCAGTCCAGGGCCCTGCCCGTTAAACAAGAGACGAGGAGGCTCACACTCTCCTCACCCGAGGGAGCCGGACACAAGGTAGCCAGGTAGAGCTCTAGCTGGAGCAAAAATCCCTGGCACCCAGCCGCCGCTCCATCGTACTCCCTCGGGGGGAGAGACGCAGTGCGCCGGACCCAGAGGACAACGTAGGTGGAGTAGGTGGTGTCGGCAGTGGGGGAGCTGGGGTAGACGTCGGTAGACCACTCCTCTCCCATCGTTCCATCCTCTCCATCATCTGGTCCATCTCGGTACCAATCCGATGAAGGTGTGGTGATGGACGCGCTCCTCCATAGTGGGGAGAGGGGTGGTCGCTGCTCCTGCTGATTCCATTTCTGATGGTGCGGGCTTCTGTTACGATTAACTAGATGTGGTGGGTGGAATCAGGCGCAGAGAGCAGGGTTCAGTCTTTCTTTCAAATGTATTCCCCAGCGCAACAAAACAGTCACGCCAACATACAGGGCGTATATAAGTTGCCAGTCCAAACAACAGGACAAAATAGTCCGGAGAATAAATATACGAATAACTCACACCATGTAACACAAACAAGCCCGCACAAATACCCAGCGGGCCTAGTGCCCTTAAATACCCTACAAACAAACCCTAATACAAAACAGGTGTACCCAATTACCCAATAACTCAAAACAAACGGAAAGGGAATCGATGTTAGCTAATAGGCCGGCGACGATGACCACCGAGCACCGCCCGAACAGGAAGAGGCACCATCTTCGGCAAGGTTCGTGACATCAACTTTCCTAATATCAAGCAAATATTAAGCACTCCGCTTATCTTTACAACAGGAGTATAGCCTACGTGGCTGGTCAATCAGATTTGTGATCATAATCCCAAGCTGTGTATTGCCGCTTTCCATGTTGTCTGTAGCTTGTGAGGTGTGGAAACACTTTGTTGCTTTTATGAATTTTGTCTTGCTGCTTTTTGTTCTATGTTGCTCTGTCTGTATGCTATGTCTTTCTTGTTCTATGTTGCTCTGTCTGTATGCTACGTCTTGCTTGTCCTATGTTGCTCTGTCTGTATGCCACGTCTTGCTTGTCCTATGATGCTCTGTGTGTGCTCACTGCTCAATGATTGTCTATATTGTAATTGTTTTTAATAACCTGTCCAGGGACTGCGGTTGA
Source organism: Oncorhynchus nerka (assembly GCF_034236695.1). Lineage (NCBI taxonomy): Eukaryota > Metazoa > Chordata > Actinopteri > Salmoniformes > Salmonidae > Oncorhynchus > Oncorhynchus nerka. The sequence continues at coordinate 4,572 of NW_027035943.1, forward strand.
AAATTTGCCGGCTGGCTAAAACCGGCACTTTTACTGAAACGTTGATTAATGTCCACTGTCCCTGTAAAAATAAAATAAACTCAAACTCAAGTGCAGAGATGTATTTTTCCCTGACCTTGTTTCGAAACAGGTGCATGAAAATGGTCTAAATCAAAACAAATTTCACATATATTTAGTATATGTAAAGACAAGATCAAATCAAGAATAGTCTGATGGGTGACAATATGAGCCTATCACTTGTGAATGATGCCCATCTTAAGGCAAGAAACAATGCCTTTTTGGGGGACTGTTTTGATTCATAGTCGCACACCTCATGTAGTTGTCACGAACGTTATACGGAGAGGACCAAGATGCAGCATGGTATGTTTCCATGATTTTAATTAGGAAGAGAAAAACTAAAAGACCAAAAACAATAACGCGCACTAACGAGCACTAACGAGCACTAACGAGCACTAACGAAATGTGCCGCTGATACTGGCAACTATACCTAGACAAGCTCCCACAAAGCACAATGGGAAAATGGCTACCTAAATAAACAGCTGCATCTGATTGGGAACCATACTAGGCCAACATAGAAATATAATTAACCTAGATAACCCACTCTTAATCATACCCCGACCTAACCAACATAGAGAATAAAAGCTCTCTATGGTCAGGGTGTGACAGTAGTAGCCTAGCCCATAGGCCTATATGTTTTGAAAAGGTTTGTATCACAACTAAAGTGGGCCAAAAATGTCTAAAATTAAGTACATTAATTCGCTTTACAATGAGTGTAGAGCCTAACTGGCATACATACTGTATGCAGCGAGTGAGTTTCAAGTTTGGGGCAGATAATTTTACCATAAAAATGCACCTTTATAATAACAGCGTTAAACGCATAAATGCATTTGTGGTCACTTTTGAGAATTGTGTTTTCCGCTAATGGAACGTTTGCGCTTAAAGCATACTGTCGTGTGCACATTGCTGCACTTATTATGTGAATAAATAGCCTAGTAGTTTATCAACATTTAAGCAAAACACTATGATCTGCTGGGTGAGCCTCATTGCATAAAAACATTTTTTTTAATGCTAGTGGTAGTACTAATTTGGGATCTATATCGCATTCCACAACTGTCCCAGACTATGTTTGGAATATTTATGTCTAGCACAGAATAGAATAGGTAAACTGTTGTACTATGGGGGATAGTAGATTGACATAGGCTAGTGCTTTTGCTGTTCGTTAGGCCTACTCATCTTGCTGGCTGACGAATAGTAAATGTGGACAGTTGTTCCAATATCTTCAATATGCACCTCAGAATTGGATAAGGACGTGCACAGTTGCGTCCCCAATGTGTCTGCCTTTGCCTGTATCCTTTGAGAAAGACCCGATCATTTGATGGAGAGCCGTGTGAATGAGAGGTGCTTCAGAGCGGGCAGCATTTAGGGAGAAGGACTGTAAAAGACATGGATATTTTAGGGTGCATTATGGCCCAACGTTTGTTGAACAACTACAGTTTCATTGGTACCTCTAAATTAAGTATATAGGAGTACCTATTTCTTTGTTAACCGCTCAACACAGAATAGCCGCACGTGCGCACTCAAATCGTTTGGAGAAAATATCCTTTCTATTTTATTCAGCATTGTTAAATTTGATTCTTTATACTATAAAATAATGCCACGGAATTCTAAGCAAATCTTCTCTGCTAAATGAACTAGTGCAGCCCACAACCATATGGCATAGCCAGATCAGGACCTGACATAAGGACAACTCAGTATGCTACACTGTTCTTCTGAAATAGACTACATTTTCTTAATTTCATGTTTCTTTAGACCAATCTAAAATAAATGATGGATTTAATGTGAAGGTGTAGCCTATATTACATGGATGTATTATGCTTTAAACAACACGTTTTATATTTTGTCTATTTGACGTCCCAGAGAAAGTTAATACAGAACAGATGTCAACACAACCCGATTGTGGAAAGAGCTATGGAAACAATGATGAAACATTGAGAGATTTATTTACCTCTGAGTCTACGGATCCCTTGTGGATGTGTGTGTGTGATTTAATAGATTCACTCCTGTTGATAGAAGTACAAACTTGCCTGTAGATTTGACCTTCATTATGATGATAGTATTTCCATAAATTAAATTGTGTAATGAAGCATGTGTGTAACTGATTGACTTACTAGAATGAAGGGTTTGAAAGGATAAACTATCTGGTTTTATGTGTTGATTTAACTTACTTTAGTAGAAGTATTGCGATAGAACCTCATTAGATAGTTTTAGCCATAAATTAATGATTACCTTAAAATGTTACAATCGTTACCACAGAAGTGGTAAAAGGAGGGAGCGTGAGGGAACATTTTATTATCTGCAGAGATAGCCTTGAATTGTACACAGCATTTCCTCTCACTCTATCTTGCTTCGTGCAGTTGACTGTGACCTCTTCAGACCAATTGGCAGTACGCCCAGAACATTGCAAACGCAACACAGTACGTCCAGAACCAAAAGGATTATCTCAGTTTCAAGGTCTCAGCTTTGAGAGAAGAAGCCTTGTGAGGTGTCACTCAGTCACATGCAGGAACCAATGTTAAAAATGAATAATGTAATTTATTATTGTATGACTGGTTTGTGTAGCATTACATAAGGACTGAAAGGGAACAACACCCGTGGCAGAGTTTTCATCAAGCTTGGACTGAGTTTGTGAATCTCTCCAGACATCATAATAAAGAGTGATTCATTTCATATTGACATCAGGTGTCCTTGGTGTTGAATCTCCACCACACCGTGCAAATAAACTGATATCTCTAACTTGAACAGACAGATTTTGATGGAGATATTTTTATTATGCCAATTAGATTTCCAAGGGGCGTGGTCATCAATTGTAACGTTCTTTAAGGTGTAGGCTGCTACAAAATATGTTCCACACCCGACCCACATGACCTGTGATTTCCGTGAATCTGATTGGTCAAGGAGGTGGCACCACAGGTCCCAGAGTGTTTTTTTTCTCCTGCTCTAGTGATTTATATTTTACTGAAAACAACAACACTGTAAGTAATTCTAGTAGGCGTAGCCTAAAACAGATGTTGTCTGGTTCATCCCCATTATTTAAGTGAAAGACGGACAGTTTATGACATGTATTGCAGCCGGGCATGTTGAGCCTGCTGTGTGGTTGTCCCATTAGGCAGATTATTTTTTAAACTGAATACACCCGAACTGTAAGTCATTTCAGTAGGAGCTTCGCAATTTTTTTTTTTTACCTGTTACACTGGAAGTGTAACTTTTAGTCAGGGCGAGCAGAGCGTGAGCCACTTTATCCTGCTACTCCAGCTGAGGTACACTATATAGCGGTAACTCACCTAGCCATGCTAGCTTCGCCCTCATGTGGGTGCTAACAAGCATGCTAAGCAGTGTTAGGTATGTTAGGGTTGCGTAAATTCAAATCTGGTATCAGGATAAATATAACAATGAGTCACCGATTTTATACTATGTATTTTTTATTAGCTAAGTAATAAATGGCAAATGCAACTTTCGTATATACGGGCTCACTGTAATACCACGCAGGGCAGAACAGAGAACTGACAAGACGTATGTAAAACAGTATTCTTTATACTGTGATAGACATAGTTCCAACCCGTCTGTTGGCCTATCACAGTAGAGGCTGGGCGTGGTTTAAACTTGCCCAGCCTATTGCAGGCGCTCAGGCGGGTCCCCGCCTCTTGGCGCTTCTTGGAGTCCTCCCTCCGTCGATGTATAGATCCTTACTGTTCTGGTTTCGCAGCCTAGTTATAACAGTTGCTCAGTTCCTGCTATTGTGTTGTTCAGTATTTTTCCATCTCAGTTAAACCTCGTGATGACCACCCCTCCCTATCACAACTTTGTAAGATACAGCAAGTCACACCATGTGCTCAATATTGTTACATACAAACACAAGGACAAAGCATCTGCTGGGCTGTTATCTACTGTTTTGCAACATGCAGGTCACACCATGTTACTCAGTTCTTGTCACACACAAACAGGCAAGTAGCAAGCAGTTGTTTAATCTCATAATGATGCTCCAGTGCACAAATGCAGACACCTCATACAACCAACATCAGATAATATTTAATCATATATATCTAATGGCTATAATGTAAAACACAGGATCCAACATTAGGCAGATTATTTTTTTAACTGAATACACCCGAACTGTAAGTAATTTCAGTAGGAGCTTCGCAAAATATATATTTTTTACCTGTTACACTGGAAGTGTAACTTTTAGTCAGGGCGAGCAGAGCGTGAGCCACTGCATCCTGCTACTCCAGCTGAGATACACTATATAGCGGTAACTCACCTAGCCATGCTAGCTTCGCCCTCATGTGGGTGCTAACAAGCATGCTAAGCAGTGTTAGGTATCAACAGCCATTGTCAACCAATCAAGTAGGGGTTGGAAGCTCTGGTGAGGTTTAATTGTTTACTCGCAAGCAATATCACCAAATATTTGCTTGATGATCAGCTTTGCCCAACTTCAGTCCCGCCCTGTTCAGCTCCCTCTCCCATGCTCGCATCTCCCAATGGTCCCTGGTCACTCTGCTTCTCACCGCTTTACAGTCATTGAAAATGAATGGGAAGCTGTTGTTTCACCATGTGATACAGTCTCTAGTGTATATACCCTGTCAGACGTGAGCTGCACGTTGAAATCTTGAAATCACGCTCTGCAAAAGTTTGTAGTATGTGTCCGATGTAGCAGTCCAGAAAAACAGATTTTCTGCTTCCTCCCTGTCGTTTAATTAAGGGACCGACAAGTTCTGGCATTTCTGCGTGTTAACAACTATCGGATAAATGACCATAATCTTCAGCAACCATAAAATACTGCTGATTTGGCTGATGGGAAAGTGCCTTTCAGACCTTAAAGTCAATCTCTGTGTGTAGGGTATGACATAGTGATTAATCAGTTGCAGAATGGTTTTATATGGGCTATGGTGGCCTTTTCTAATCAGGTCACACAGATTTAAACTCCTGGAAAAACTTCTGGCCCTATAGGGAGGATGGAAACCTTGTCATACTGCAGCAACCTTTCTCATATGAATTATATTTTAAAACTAGAATAGGGGAGTTTCCCTTACACAGACACAGAGACAACTGTGAATAGACAATACAACTAACAGGACAGAGTTTGTTTTATGCAGTGTTGCATCATGTAGGCCCAGGGATAGAAATGGCCTGTGTCCAAAATCCTTCAATTCCATCCCTGTGTATTCATACCACTTGACTTATTCCACATTTTGTTGTGTTCTAGTCTTAATTCAAAATGTATTACATTTATGTTTTTTCTTCACCCATCGACACAGACTACCCCATAGTGAAAACCCGTTTTTACATAAGTTTTCACACCCATGAGTCAATATTTTGTAGAAGCGATTTTGGCAGTGATCGCAGCTATGTGTATCTTTCGTTAAGTCTCTAAGAGCTTTTCCACACCTGGATTGTACATCATTTACCTATTATTCTTTTCAAAACGCTTAAAGCTCTGTCAAATGTGTTGTTGATCATTGCTAGACTATTTTCAAGTTTTGTCAATGATTTTCTAGCATATTTAAGTCAAAGCTGTAAATCGGCCACTCAGGAACATTCACTGATTTTTAAAAAATTGAATGGTTACGGTTCTGGATTAATAGAATGCTCAGCCTACCACAGGCTGTGTTCTGGCTGGAGGAGGAGCTCACAGCCTGCAATAAATAGCGGATGATTTCGTTGAAGGGAAAATATTTTGAAGAGTTATCCATCGGTCTGGGAACAGTCTTGAAGGAAATAGAGTCCAGTGTACTTTACGCCTCACGCTTTCATTCGTCAAATCCTTTTGTGATATTTTGGCGACCCCGTAATTCGATTCCAAATGACTAGGTATGTAAGTAGTTGTTTCATTACTCTGGTCGTTCTGTTCCTTTGGCGGGTCGAAGACATCGCAGACGCTTGCGTATGCTTCCCTCAGCATCCTCAACAGGCTTTTTGCAATGCAGAAGTTGGTAAGGCAATTTGGCAACATTTTACTTTTCAGGTGAGAGCTATCAATACGCAACATGAGAACATTTTATGGATTGTCTGTGGTCGTAGTATAAATGATTTGGACATGATCATTAAGCCTATCTACATCTTCTCACACAGTTATTTACATAGTTAAGTAGGTGACAGTAAGATGGTTTACAGCCAGGACTCTCCAACCCTGATCCTGGAGAGCTGCCTTCCTGTAGGTTTTCAAGCCAACCCCTAGTTGTAATGAACCTTGTTCTGTTTATCAACCAGTTAATTATTAGAATTAGGTGCGCTAGCTTAGGGTTGGAGGAAACCTACAGGACTGCAGCTCTCCAGGAACAGAATAGAGCCCTGCTACACTATATTTTGCTTAAGGTATGAAGTGTGCCTACAAATGAATTATTTGAGATGTATGTGTTTACATAACATTAAGGATACCTGCTCTTTCCATGACATGGACTGGCCAGCTGTAAACTATGATCCCTTATTGATGTCACCTGTTAAATCCTCTTCAATCAGTGTCGATTTAAGGAGAGGCAGGTTAAAACCTGATAGTCCTCTTGGGGCATTATTTCATTTTTGGATAAAAAGACGTGCCCGTTTTAAGCGCAATATTTTGTCACGAAAAGATGCTCGACTATGCTTGGAATTGATAGCTTTGGAAAGAAGACACTCTGACGTTTCCAGAACTGCAAAGATTTTCACTGTGAGTGCCTTAGAACAAAACCTTCAGGCAAAACCAAGATGTTTCAGCGACCAGGAAATGAACAGGATTTCCGAAGCTACGTTTTCCATGATCTCCTTATATGGCTGTGAATGCGACAGGAATGAACGGATCCTTTCTATCGTTTCCCCAAGGTGTCTGCAGCATTGTGACGTATTTGTAGGCATATCATTGGAAGATTGACCATAAGAGACTACAATTGCCAAGTGCCCGCACGGTGTCCTGCGTGCAAATTGGTGCGCAAAACTCAGCTACTAGTATTTTTCCATCCGAATCTGAGAACAAAGCAAGCTTCCAGGAACGGCATTTCAATGAAGAGATATATGACAAAACACCTTGAGGATTGATTCAAACAACGTTTGCCATGTTTCAGTCGATATTATGGAGTTAATTCGGAAAAAAGTTCGACGTGTAGGTGACTGAATTTTCGGTTAGTTTCGGTAACCAAATGCATAGTAACAAAACGGAACGATGTGTCCTACACAAGAATCTTTCAGGAAAAACTGGACATCTGCTATGTAACTGAGAGTCTCCTCATTGAAACATCTGAAGTTCTTCAAAGGTAAATTATTTTATTTGATTCCTTTGCTGGTTTTTGTGAATATGTTGCGTGCTAAATGCTAACGCTAAATGCTAAGCTAGCTATCACCACTCTTACACAAATGATTGATTTTCTCTGGTTCAAAAGCATATTTTGAAAATCTGAGACGACAGGATTGTTAAGAAAAGGATAAGCTTGAGAGCAGGCATATTTATTTCCTTTCATTTGCGCTAACGTTGCGTTATGGTAATGAGCTTGAGGCTGTAGTCACGATCCCGCA
>NW_027035944.1:0-12115 GCF_034236695.1 Oncorhynchus nerka
ACTGATTGTCTTACATTTACATTTAACATTTAAGTCATTTAGCAGACGCTCTTATCCAGGAGCGACTTACAAATTGGTGCATTCACCTTATGACCTCAGTGGAACAGTAGTGCATCTAAATCTTTTCAGGGGAGGGGGTGAGAGGGATTACTTTATCCTATCCTAGGTATTCCTTAAAGAGGTGGGGTTTCAGGTGTCTCCGGAAGGTGGTGATTGACTCCGCTCTCCTGGCGTCGTGAGGGAGTTTGTTTCCACCATTGGGGGCCAGAGCAGCGAACAGTTTTGACTGGGCTGAGCGGGAACTGTACTTCTCAGTGGTAGAGGGCGAGCAGGCCAGAGGTGGATGAACGCAGTGCCCTTGTTTGGGTGTAGGGCCTGATCAGAGCCTGGAGGTACTGAGGTGCCGTTCCCCTCACAGCTCCGTAGGCAAGCACCATGGTCTTGTAGCGGATGAGCTTCAACTGGAAGCCAGTGGAGGGAGCGGAGGAGCGGGGTGACGTGAGAGAACTTGGGAAGGTTGAACACCAGGCGGGCTGCGGCGTTCTGGATGAGTTGTAGGGGGTTTAATGGCACAGGCAGGGAGCCCAGCCAACAGCGGTTGCAGTAATCCAGACGGAGATGACAAGTGCCTGGATTAGGACCTGCGCCGCTTCCTGTGTGAGGCAGGGTCGTACTCTCATGGATGTTGTAGAGCATGAACCTACAGGAACGGGCCACCGCTGATGTTAGTTGAGAACGACAGGGTGTTGTCCAGGATCACGCCAAGGTTCTTAGCGCTCTGGGAGGAGGACACAATGGAGTTGTCAACCGTGATGGCGAGATCATGGAACGGGCAGTCCTTCCCGGGAGGAAGAGCAGCTCCGTCTTGCGAGTTCAGCTTGAGGTGGTGATCCGTCATCCACACGGATATGTCTGCCAGACATGCAGAGATGCGATTCGCCACCTGGTCATCAGAAGGGGGAAAGGAGAAGATTAATTGTGTGTCGTCTGCATAGCAATGATAGGAGAGACCATGTGAGGTTATGACAGAGCCAAGTGACTTGGTGTATAGCGAGAATAGGAGAGGGGCCTAGAACAGAGCCCCTGGGGACACCAGTGGTGAGAGCACGTGGTGTGGAGACGGATTCTCGCCACGCCACCTGGTAGGAGCGACCTGTCAGGTAGGGCGAATCCAAGCGTGGGCCGCGCCGGAGATGCCCAACTCGGAGAGGGTGGAGAGGGGATCTGATGGTTCACAGTATCGAAGGCGGGGAGGTCTAGAAGGATGAGAGCAGAGGAGAGAGAGTTAGCTTTAGCAGTGCGGGCGCCTCCGTGATACAGAGAAGAGCAGTCTCAGTTGAATGACTAGTCTTGAAACCTGACTGATTTGGATCAAGAAGGTCATTCTGAGAGAGATAGCGGGAGAGCTGGCCAGGGACGGCACGTTCAAGAGTTTTGGAGAAAAGAAAGAAGGGATACTGGTCTGTAGTTGTTGACATCGGAGGATCAAGTGTAGGTTTTTTCAGAAGGGGTGCAACTCGCTCTCTTGAAGACGGAAGGGGCGTGGCCAGCGGTCAGGGATGAGTTGATGAGCGAGGTGAGGTAAGGGAGGAGGTCTCCGAAATGGTCTGGAGAAGAGAGGAGGGGATAGGGTCAAGCGGGCAGGTTGTAGGGGCGGCCGGCCGTCACAAGACGCGAGATTTCATCTGGAGAGAGAGGGGAGAAAGGGTCAGAGCACAGGGTAGGGCAGTGTGAGCAGAACCAGCGGTGTCGTTTGACTTAGCAAACGAGGATCCGGATGTCGTCGACCTTCTTTTCAAAATGGTTGACCCAAGTCATCTGCAGAGAGGGAGGAGGGGGAGGGGGAGGAGGATTCAGGAGGGAGGAGAAGGTTGCAAAGAGCTTCCTAGGGTTAGAGGCAGATGCTTGGAATTTAGAGTGGTAGAAAGTGGCTTTAGCAGCAGAGAGAGAAGAGGAAAATGTAGAGAGGAGGGAGTGAAAGGATGTCAGGTCCGCAGGGAGGCGAGTTTTCCTCCATTTCCGCTCGGCTGCCCGGAGCCCTGTCTTCACCAGATCATACCTCCTACCTAAAATGTAACACTGGGAAAGTCACAAAACAGCCACTCTACACTGCTTTTGTTAGGCCTGTAGCAAGGAAATTAGCTACTCATTACTTTAACATGACACTCCCAAATGAGAACTAAAATAAGTCTATTTTAGGACCACTTCAACACTCTACGTCTACAAGCATCTTGAGAGGTAGAGACATTTTGTTCATGTCCAATTGTCATTTGAAGAGTGAAAGAATATTCAGACTGTGTCATAGTTTCATGCACTGTACTGTTTAATGGTCACATACACCGGCTAGTAGTACGGCGCCCCTGGAGCAAATTAGGGTTAAGTGCCTTGCTCAAGGGCACATCGACAGATTTCCACCTTGTCGGCACGGGCCCAACGCTCTAACTGCTAGGCTACCTGCCGCCCTGGCAGGTGCCCTGTGCAGAGTCCTTGGCCCTGGCTGTGCTGTGGCCTTGCTGCTAATCAGGAAACATGTTTTACGGGACATGAAAGGAGCCCCCGCTGACAAAGAGGAGACTTCCACTTCCTGGCTCCTTCCTCCAGCAGTGCTCCCTTTGAAGCAAAAAGCCATCCGGAAATACATATTTTCCTCCGGATCGGTTGTTGGAGATGGCAGCTTTAAAGCCCCTGTAATGGGTTGTAGTAGTGGGGAGGGACGTGGACAGAGAGGGATAATGAATGTTAGTCACCACTGCATCCAGTACTAAGGGTGGCGGCAGTGATACTGATGAATAATGTGTTGTGGAGTCTTTTGATCATACACATGATTAACATTATTGATATCATGGCTCTGACGAAGATGTGAACGATCTGGAGGATGAGATACACACAGAGTTGGACACAGTGTCCTGTGACACAGGAGGAGTTGTGTGTGTGTGTGTGTGTGTGTGTGTGTGTGTTTGTGTGTCAGTTGAAGACAACTCAGAATTCAGAGTCAAGTCTTTTGACTCGTTAGTCCTCCAAAATCCAAAGGCCGTTAGAAATTGCAGCTGTCTGATGAAAAGCCTGTTGGACCCTAACCACCACCACTCCAGCTCTCTGTATGAGACTCTCTCCACTAGTTTGAATGATGGATGCTGTGCTGTTGATGGGAGGGGAGACAGGCAGGGTTATCTGAGGTCGCTGAGAGACTGCCTGTGGTTTCCAGAACGGTGGGAAAGCCTACAAATCCTGTCTGTCGGCCCAGTGCTGTCCTCTGCTTACATAGACTAGTATGTATCTTTTTACCCCCTTTTCTCCCCAACTTCGTCTCGTCTCATCGCTGCAACTCCCGTACGGACTCGGGAGGGCCGAAGGTCGGGAGCCATGCGTCCTCCGAAACACAACCCAACCAAGCCGCACTGCTTGAAACACACATCTAACCCGGAAGCCAGCCAGGATAGAGATGCATACTAGGGGCTTCCCGGGTGGCGTAGTGGTCTAAGGCACTGCATCGCTAGCTGTGCCACCAGAGATTCTGGGTTCATCTTCCAGCAATCATCTTCCAGCAATCATCTTCCAGCAATCATCTTTCAGCAATCATCTTCCAGCAATCATCTTTCAGCAATCATCTTTCAGCAATCATCTTCCAGCAATCATCTTTCAGCAATCATCTTTCAGCAATCATCTTTCAGCAATCATCTTCCAGCAATCATCTTTCAGCAATCATCTTTCAGCAATCACCTTTCAGCAATCATCTTCCAGCAATCATCTTTCACCAATCATCTTTCAGCAATCATCTTCCAGCAATCATCTTCCAGCAATCATCTTTCAGCAATCATCTTCCAGCAATCATCTTCCAGCAATCATCTTTCAGCAATCATATTTCAGCAATCATCTTCCAGCAATCATCTTTCAGCAATGATCTTCCAGCAATCATCTTCCAGCAATCATCTTCCAGTAATCATCTTTCAGCAATCATCTTCCAGCAATCATCTTTCAGCAATCATCTTCCAGCAATCATCTTTCAGCAATCATCTTCCAGCAATCATCTTCCAGCAATCATCTTTCAGCAATCACCTTTCAGCAATCACCTTCCAGCAATCATCTTTCAGCAATCATCTTCCAGCAATCATCTTCCAGCAATCATCTTTCAGCAATCATCTTTCAGCAATCATCTTCCAGCAATCATCTTCCAGCAATCATCTTCCAGCAATGAACTCCCACTGAGAACAACCAACACAGTATATAATCCTCAGCCATCAGCCTCCTCTCTCAGCAATGCTCTTTCTCTCAGTTATGATCTTTTTGCAATGAATCTCTCTCCTGAACAGAACACTGGCTTTAATATAGCTTCAGAAGGAGTCTAATCGGATACAGATGTTACTTGACGAGGGGGCGGGGTAAGCTCCAATTAGCCATGGAGTTGACCAATCAGCTGCTTGGGGGATTTCAAGAAGCCAACTTGAAACACACACATAACAAACCACAACACAGAAACTGGGGACGTAACATAGATTAATATAGGTTAGACTAATATAGGTTAGACTAATATAGGTTAGACTAATGGTTTAAATATATAGACAATACGGTACATATCATTTGAATGACTGTTATTTCATTCCTGCAAGACTAGCTGAAATGTCAGCCTACAGCTAAAACACTGTCAAATGTGCAGTCCCTGTCTTTCTCCCCACATCAACTACACTATGCTGTCTTTGATTAGCATCCAAGAGCAGTTTATCCTTTAACATTCCATCCTTTGAGAAGACAAAAACAACCTTGTGTCGGAGTTGGCAGCCAACACACAAATTAATTTCACATTTCACACAAACCAGGAAACCATAGAGAGAGAGGCTGGACTAATCTAATAATCTAAAAATAAACCCATCATAGTGCTCTTGGCCCTCAGAAAGTGCCTGCGCCCCAAAGGGCACCCTATTCCCTATAATAATTCAAATATAATATTTTGACCAGGGCCAATAGGGCTCTGGTTAAAAGAAGTGAACTATATGTGAAATAGGGTGCCATTTGTGATGCATTAATAATTGTGTCAGTGTGCCTTTATGGATTTCTCTACTGAGTGTTTATACCAGTGTGGGTCAGACTGTGGGAAAGTGTTATGGCATGACTGGAGAGGGTATTGTTCTGCCCGCGTCTTGTTGACGTGAGATGTTTAGACACACCCACGCCTGGCCACTTCCTGGCTTGTGGGTTATTAGATATATAAACACCACCAGAGTTACAGTATGATGTATGATGTAAGGGGATGATGATAAGGAAAGGAAGACTGTGAGAGAGTACAGAAACATACAACATGGAGAAGAAGGGGCAGGCGGAGAGAGAGAGAGAGAGAAAGAGAGAGAGGGAGAGAGAGAGAGAGAGAGAGAGAGAGAGAGAGAGAGAGACAGAGAGAGAGAGAGAGGGAGAGAGAGAGAGAGAGAGACAGAGAGAGAGAGAGAGAGAGAGAGAGAGAGAGAGAGAGAGAGAGAGAGAGAGAGAGAGAGAGAGAGAGAGAGAGAGAGAGAGAGAGAGAGAGAGAGAGAGAGAGAGAGAGAGAGAGAGAGAGAGAGAGAGAGAGAGAGAGAGAGAGAGAGAGAGAGAGACAGAGAGAAAGAGAGAGAGGGAGAGAGAGAGAGAGAGAGAGAGAGAGAGAGAGAGAGAGAGAGAGACAGAGAGAAAGAGAGAGAGAGACAGAGAGAGAGAGACAGAGAGGGAGAGAGAGAGAGAGAGAGAGAGAGAGAGAGAGACAGAGAGAGAGAGAGAGAGAGAGAGAGAGAAAGAGAGAGAGAGAGACAGAGAAAGAGAGAGAGAGAGAGACAGAGAAAGAGAGAGAGAGAGAGAGAGAGAGAGAGAGAGAGAGAGAGAGACAGAGAGAGAGAGAGAGAGAGAGAGAGAGAGAGAGAGATTGCAACCTAGATAATACATTCAGGAACCTAATATGCTAGCTGGAGAGTGACTATGCTAATGTTGCTATGCTAATGGTGAAGATATGTGGGCTTTGTGTAAAGGGCTCTCAGTATTCTGCTGAGTGGCCAGCCAAAATAGATGTCTGAGAAGTAGGTGGTACTCTGTGGCAGCCCCATCAATCAAAGGCCTCCATCTGCCCTCTTCTCTCTGCTGTGTGTGTTGTGTGTGTTTTTGCGTGCGTATGTGTGCTTGCGTGTGTGTGTATGTTTTGCACATGTGTGTGTGCGTGCGTGAGTTGATACCCCCCTCACCCCACACATATGGACGACTGTGTAGGACACATGCACACACCAAACCGCAGACCAGACAGCCAGTGAAGCAGTCTGGATCAGGGCCTTGCCAGACAAGTCTTTTCCAGTAGGCTAGGCAACAATGGCCTCCCTCCCAACAGCCTCAGTCCAGTCTGTCTGTCAACCCGGGTGAAGAGACAACAGGGTTCTTCTTTAGCAAGCTGGGTCATTCACTTTGCTTAGCCTGTGCCTTTGTACTTGCCATTAAGACTTAGTGCTCGTGTTTGGAATACATATTCTGCTGCTTCAACTTTAAAATGCCACTGTGCCAGTGTTTTATGTGTGTGCCTATGCAACTAGGAATAAGGAATGTCACACACAAACACATACATACAGATTTACCCCCGCCCCCCAACACACACAAAAATTCCACCCACCACGCACACTATCACCACCCTACCCCAGTCGAGTCCAGAGAGCTTTAATCAGATTATAGGTTGACCTCTGCCCTCTGGGCAACGTCCCTAAAACACTGAGGGTCTATAATCACTCTCTAATCCTGTTAGGATTGGTTTAACTCAGAGAGAGGTGATATGGCCCCTGCGACTTGAGTTTGGGCCAGTCCACCAGGGCAGAACCAAAGGAGAAATCCATCAGTTAACTCAAGTAACTTCAAAGATCTATTGAATTAAAAGGGCTTTTGCTATTGAGGCCGAAGCATGTGTGTAGAGCTGAATGACATTTTAACTGTAGTGGATGGACAGAACTCTTTATTCAATGGATTGAAGAGGTGCATCTCTGCCATGTGTTTTATTGGAGACTGGATAGATGGTTGTTGTGGGGGTTTACAATAGATAGATGGTTGTTGTGGGGGTGTACAATATATAGATGGTTGTTGTGGGGGTGTACAATAGATAGATGGTTGTTGTGGGGGTGTACAATAGATAGATGGTTTGTTGTGGGGGTGTACAATAGATAGATGGTTGTTGTGGGGGTGTACAATAGATAGATGGTTGTTGTGGGGGTGTAGAATATATAGATGGTTGTTGTGGGGGTGTACAATAGATAGATGGTTGTTGTGGGGGTGTACAATAGATAGATGGTTGTTGTGGGGGTGTAGATATATATAGATGGTTGTTGTGGGGTGTACAATAGATAGATGGTTGTTGTGGGGGGTGTAGAATAGATAGATGGTTGTTGTGGGGGTGTAGAATAGATAGATGGTTGTTGTGGGGGTGTAGAATAGATAGATGGTTGTTGTGGGGGTGTAGAATCCCCCACTACTCCCCCGCTACTCTCTCCTCTTCCATCCTATCATCTCTTCCCTCTGCTCAAACCTTCTCCAACCTATCTCCTGATTCTGCCTCCTCAACCCTCCTCTCCTCCCTTTCTGCATCCTTTTGACTCTCCTATGTCCCCCTATCCTCAGGCCGGCTCGGTCCTCCCCTCCCGCTCCGTGGCTCGGCGACTCATTGCGAGCTCACAGAACAGGGCTCCGGGCAGCCGAGCGGAAATGGAGGAAAACTCGCCTCCCCTGCGGACCTGACATCCTTTCACTCCCTCCTCTCTACATTTTCCTCTTCTCTCTCTGCTGCTAAAGCCACTTTCTACCACTCTAAATTCAAGCATCTGCCTCTAGCCTAGGGCTCTTTGCAACCTTCTCCTCCCTCCTGAATCCTCCTCCCCTCCCCCTCCTCCCTCTCTGCAGATGACTTCGTCAACCATTTTGAAAAGAAGGTCGACGACATCCGATCCTCGTTGCTAAGTCAACGGCACCGCTGGTTCTGCTCACACTGCCCTACCTGTGCTCTGACCTCTTTCTCCCCTCTCTCTCCCAGATGAAATCTCGCGTCTTGTGACGGCCGGCCGCCCTACAACCTGCCCTTGACCCTATCCCTCCTCTCTTCTCAGACCATTTCCGGAGACCTCCTCCCTTACCTCACCTCGCTCATCAACTCATCCCTGACCGCTGGCTCGTCCCTTCCCGTCTTCAAAGAGAGCGAGAGTTGCACCCCTTCTGAAAAAACCTACACTCGTCCCTCCGATGTCAACAACTTCCACAGACAGTATCCCTTCTTTCTTTTCTCTCCAAAACTCTTGACGTGCCGTCCTTGGCCAGCTCTCCCGCTATCTCTCTCAGAATGACCTTCTTAGTCAATCAGTCGTTTCAGGAGCTAGTCATTCAACTAGAGACTGCTCTTCTCTGTATCACGGAGGCGCTCCGCACTGCTAAAGCTGCTCTCTCTCCTCTGCTCTCATCCCTTCTGAACCTATCGGCTGCCTTCGATACTGTGAACCATCAGATCCTCCTCTCCACCCTCCGGTTAGGCATGCGCGCGGCCCACGCTAGTTCGTCCTACTGACAAGTGCTCCTACCAGAACAAGTCAGAAGAATCCGTCTCCACACCCGCGTGCTCTCACCACTGGTGTCCCCCAGAACTCATTCGAGCCCCTCTCTATTCTCGCTATACACCAAGTCACTTGGCTCTGTCATAACCTCACATGGTCTCTCCTATCATTGCTATGCAGACGACACACAATTAATCTTCTCCTTTCCCCTTCTGATGACCAGGTGGCGAATCGCATCTCTGCATGTCTGGCAGACATATCCGTGTGGATGACGGATCACCACCTCAAGCTGAACCTCGGCAAGACGGAACTGCTCTTCCTCCCGGGGAAGGACTGCCCGCTCCATGATCTCGCCATCACGGTTGACAACTCCATTGTGTCCTCCTCCCAGAGCGCTAAGAACCTTGGCGTGATCCTGGACAACACCCTGTCGTTCTCAACTAACATCAAGGCGGTGGCCCGTTCCTGTAGGTTCATGCTCTACAACATCCGCAGAGTACGACCCTGCCTCACACAGGAAGCGGCGCAGGTCCTAATCCAGGCACTTGTCATCTCCCGTCTGGATTACTGCAACTCGCTGTTGGCTGGGCTCCCTGCCTGTGCCATTAAACCCCTACAACTCATCCAGAACGCCGCAGCCCGTCTGGTGTTCAACCTTCCCAAGTTCTCTCACGTCACCCCGCTCCTCCGCTCCCTCCACTGGCTTCCAGTTGAAGCTCGCATCCGCTACAAGACCATGGTGCTTGCCTACGGAGCTGTGAGGGGAACGGCACCTCAGTACCTCCAGGCTCTGATCAGGCCCTACACCCAAACAAGGGCACTGCGTTCATCCACCTCTGGCCTGCTCGCCTCCCTACCACTGAGGAAGTACAGTTCCCGCTCAGCCCAGTCAAAACTGTTCGCTGCTCTGGCCCCCAATGGTGGAACAAACTCCTCACGACGCCAGGACAGCGGAGTCAATCACCACCTTCCGGAGACACCTGAAACCCCACCTCTTTAAGGAATACCTAGGATAGGATAAAGTAATCCCTCTCACCCCCTCCCCTGAAAAGATTTAGATGCACTACTGTTCCACTGGAGGTCATAAGGTGAATGCACCAATTTGTAAGTCGCTCTGGATAGGCGTCTAACAAATGACGTAAATGTAAATGTAAATGTAGAATAGATAGATGGTTGTTGTGGGGTGTACAATAGATAGATGGTTGTTGTGAAATTGTAAAATAGAGAGGGTTGTTGTGGGGTGTAAAATAGATAGATGGTTGTTGTGGGTTGTACAATAGATAGATGGTTGTTGTGGGGAGTGTAGAATATATAGATGGTTGTTGTGGGGGTGTAGAATAGATAGATGGTTGTTGTGGGGGTGGCAGAATAGATAGATGGTTGTTTGTGGGGGTGTAGAATATATAGATGGTTGTTGTGGGGTGTACAATAGATAGATGGTTGTTGTGGGGGTGTAGAATAGATAGATGGTTGTTGTGGGGGTGTAGAATAGATAGATGGTTGTTGTGAAAGTGTACAATAGATAGATGGTTGTTGTGGGGGTTTAGAATAGATAGATGGTTGTTGTGGGGGTGTACAATAGATAGATGGTTGTTTGTGGGGTGTACAATAGATAAATGGTTGTTGTAGAGAATTGTAAATAGATAGATGGTTGTTGTGGGGGTGTAGAATAGATAAATGGTTGTTGTGGGGGTGTAGAATAGATAGATGGTTATTGTGAGGGTGTAAAATAGAAAGATGGATTTGTTGTGGGGGTGTAGAATAGATAGATGGTTGTTGTGGGGGTGTAGAATAGATAGATGGTTGTTGTGGGGGTGTAGAATAGATAGATGGTTGTTGTGGGGGTGTAGAATAGATAGATGGTTGTTGTGGGGGTGTAGAATAGATAGATGGTTGTTGTGGGGGTGTAGCAAAATAGATAGATGGTTGTTGTGGGGGTGTAGAATAGATAAATGGTTGTTGTGGGGGTGTACAATAGATAGATGGTTGTTGTAGAGGTGTAGAATATATAGATGGTTGTTGTGGGGTGTACAATAGATAGATGGTTGTTTGTGGGGTGTACAATAGATAGATGGTTGTTGTGGGGGTGTAGAATATATAGATGGTTGTTGTGGTACAGTACAATAGATAGATGGTTGTTGTGGGGGTGTAGAATAGATAGTTGTTATTAGGGTGTACAATAGATAGATGGTTGTTGTGGGGGTGTACAATAGATAGATGGTTGTTGTGAAAGTGTAGAATAGATAGATGGTTGTTGTGGGGGTGTAGAATAGATAGATGGTTGTTGTGGGGGTGTACAATAGATAGATGGTTGTTGTGGGGGTGTAGAATAGATAGATGGTTGTTGTGGGGGTGTAGAATAGAGAGATGGTTGTTGTGGGGGTGTAGAATAGATGGTTGTTGTGGGGGTGTACAATAGATAGATGGTTGTTGTGGGGGTTTACAATAGATAGATGGTTGTTGTGAGGGTGTAGAATGGAGAGATGGTTGTTGTGGGGGTGTAGAATAGATGGTTGTTGTGGGGGTGTACAATAGATAGATGGTTGTTGTGGGGGTGTACAATAGATACATGGTTGCTGTGAGGTGTACAATAGATAGATGGTTGTTATGGGGGTGTAAAATAGAGAGATGGTTGTTGTAAAATTGTACAATAGATAGATGGTTGTTGTGAGGGTGTACAATAGATAGATGGTTCTTGTGGGGGTGTAGAATAGATAGAATTTATTGTAGAAATTGTACAATAGATAGATGGTTGTTGTGGTGTACAATAAATAAATGGTTGCTGTGGGGGTGTAAAATAGAGATGGTTGTTGTGGGGAGTATAAAAAAGAGGTAGATTTGTTGTGGGGGTGTAGAATATAGTTGGTTGTTGTGGGGGTGTACAATAGATAGATGGTTGTTGTCGGGGTGTACAATAGATAGATGGTTGCTGTGGGGGTGTAAAATAGATAGATGGTTGCTGTGGGGGTGTAAAATAGAGAGATGGTTGTTGTGGGGGTGTAAAAGAGGTAGATGGTTGTTGTGGGGGTGTAGAATAGATAGTTGGTTGTTGTGGGGGTGTACAATAGATAGATGGTTGTTGTCGGGGTGTACAATAGATAGATGGTTGTTGTGGGGGTGTAAAATAGATAGATTTGTTGTGGGGGTGTAGAATAGATAGATGGTTGTTGTGGGGTGTAAAATAAATAGATAGTTGTTGTGGGGGTGTAAAATAGATAGATTGTTGTTGTGGTGTAGAATAGATAGATGGTTGTTGAGGTGTAGAATAGATAGATATTTATTGTAGAAGTGTAAAATAGAGAAATGAATTGTTGTGGGGGTGTAAAATAGATAGATGGTTGTTGTGGGTTGTACAATAGATAGATGGTTGTTGTGGGGTGTAGAATATATAGATGGTTGTTGTGGGGTGTAGAATAGATAGATGGTTGTTGTGGGGGTGTAGAATAGATAGATGGTTGTTGTAGGGGTGTACAAATAGATAGATGGTTGTTGTGGGGTTTACAATAGATAGATGGTTGTTGTGGGGGTGTAGAATAGAGATGGTTGTTGTGGGGTGTAGAATAGATGGTTGTTGTGGGGTGTACAATAGA
>NW_027035945.1:0-12117 GCF_034236695.1 Oncorhynchus nerka
GCCCCAGACTGGGGAATGCCTCTCTCCACCTCCACGCCCCAGACTGGGGAATGCCCTCTCTCCACCTCCACGCCCCAGACTGGGGAATGCCCTCTCTCCATCCTCCACGCCCCAGACTGGGGAATGCCCTCTCTCCACCTCCACGCCCCCAGACTGGGGGAATGCCCCTCCACCACGCCCAGACTGGGGAATGCCCTCTCCACCTCCACGCCCCAGACTGGGGAATGCCCTCTCCACCTCCACGCTCCTGGGAATGACTGGGGAATGCCCTTCTCTCCACCTCCACGCCCCAGACTGGGGAATGCTCTCTCCACCTCCACGCCCTGTGACTGGGGAATGCCCTCTCTCCACTCTCCATGCCCCAGATGGGGAATGCCCTCTCTCCACCTCCATGCCCCAGACTTGGGAATGCCTCTCCACCTCCACGCCCCAGACTGGGGAATGCCCTCTCTCCACCTCCACGCCCCCAGACTGGGGAATGCCTTCTCTCCACCTCCATGCCCCAGACTGGGGAATGCCCTCTCTCCACCTCCATGCCCCAGACTGGGGAATGCCCTCTCTCACCTCCACGCCCCAGACTGGGAATGCCCTCTCCACCTCCATGCCCCAGACTGGGGAATGCCCTCTCTCCACCTCCATGCCCCAGACTGGGGAATGCCCTCTCTCCACCTCCATGCCCCAGACTGGGGAATGCCCTCTCTCCACCTCCACGCCCCAGACTGGGGAATGCCCTCTCTCCACCTCCACGCCCCAGACTGGGGAATGCCCTCTCTCCACCTCCACGCCCCAGACTGGGGAATGCCCTCTCTCCACCTCCACGCCCCAGACTGGGGAATGCCCTCTCTCCACTCTCCACGCCCCAGACTGGGGAATGCCCTCTCTCCACCTCCACGCCCCAGACTGGGGAATGCCCTCTCTCCACTCTCCACGCCCCAGACTGGGGAATGCCCTCTCTCCACCTCCACGCCCCAGACTGGGGAATGCCCCTCTCTCCACCTCCACGCCCCAGACTGGGGAATGCCCTCTCTCCACCTCCACGCCCCAGACTGGGGAATGCCCTCTCTCCACCTCCACGCCCCAGACTGGGGAATGCCCTCTCTCCACCTCCACGCCCCAGACTGGGGAATGCCCTCTCTCCACCTCCACGCCCCAGACTGGGGAATGCCCTCTCTCCACCTCCACGCCCCAGACTGGGGAATGCCCTCTCTCCACTCTCCACGCCCCAGACTGGGGAATGCCCTCTCTCCACCTCCACGCCCCAGACTGGGGAATGCCCTCTCTCCACCTCCACGCCCCAGACTGGGGAATGCCTCTCTCCACCTCCACGCCCCAGACTGGGGAATGCCCTCTCTCCACCTCCACGCCCCAGACTGGGAATGCCCTCTCTCCACCTCCACGCCCTAGACTGGGGAATGCCCTCTCTCCACCTCCACGCCCCAGACTGGGAATGCCCTCTCTCCACCTCCACGCCCCAGACTGGGGAATGCCCTCTCTCCACCTCCTACGCCCCAGACTGGGGAATGCCCTCTCTCCACCTCCACGCCCCAGACTGGGAATGCCCTCTCTCCACCTCCACGCCCCAGACTGGGGAATGCCCTCTCTCCACCTCCACGCCCCAGACTGGGGAATGCCCTCTCTCCACCTCCACGCCCCAGACTGGGGAATGCCCTCTCTCCACCTCCACGCCCCAGACTGGGGAATGCCCTCTCTCCACCTCCACGCCCCAGACTGGGGAATGCCCTCTCTCCACCTCCACGCCCCAGACTGGGGAATGCCTCTCTCCACCTCCACGCCCCAGACTGGGAATGCCCTCTCTCCTCGACCTCCACTGCCCCAGACTGGGGAATGCCCTCTCTCCACCTCCATGCCCCAGACTGGGGAATGCCCTCTCTCCACCTCCATGCCCCAGACTGGGGAATGCCCTCTCTCCACCTCCATGCCCCAGACTGGGGAATGCCCTCTCTCCACCTCCATGCCCCAGACTGGGGAATGCTGAACAGTATGGTTGCACAATGTTTGAAGTTCACATTTTTTCTTTAATCTAAACATTTTCTTCTGACATGGACTCTGAGTTGTTCACAGTGTATCTGGCTGTGTGGTTGAGTGGGTAAAATCCCAAATACATTTGCTATCTTACGGACCCAAACATTGTGCATTCACTTCCCGATTCTGCTTCTAATCTGTCTAAACAAAGCACAGGAAAAATGAAGGTGAAATTCCTAGGTTGGAGTTTTTTTGACTTGTGTCCATGTTTTGTGAAGTCTACTGAGCTCAAGTCTGAGTTGGGCCCCATCTGCTGAATATAACAAGGGTGTTCATCTCAACCAGTTAGTCCTGATGACTGGCTGAGTGGACAAAGGCAGGATACCTGGGTTCACATCCACCTTCTCACATGAAGGCCTCTTCATATGTTACCTAATGCTATAACTTACATAGTCCTAAACATTTAGACTGTAACATCATTTATATCACAATGGGCCTGGAAACTGTAGCCTTTAATTACTGCCTTTGTCTAACCTAGGAGAATTATTCAATTCCCAGTGTCTTCATTACAATTGTCTGAAAATCATCATCAATCCATATTTACGCCATAAATCATTGGCATTTCACAACCCTTTGCTTGCATGAGAGACACAGTCTGCCAAAATATGCTTTTTGTGTTTTGATGCTGCCTTTTACAGGCAGTGAAACACCAGCAATGTTTTTCACAAGGCTCTCTTAAAAACACCAATATTCAGATTGAAGAACCACTTTGGGTGTTTCAGAGTATATTTAAATTCTGTTTAGAAATACCTTCAGTCTATCAGAACATTGGTTTTACATTCAAACACCCTCCAAACAGCAGATCTCTGTTTAGAAATACCTTCAGTCTATCAGAACATTGGTTTTACATTCAAACACCCTCCAAACAGCAGATCTCTGTTTAGAAATACCTTCAGTCTATCAGAACATTGGTTTTATATTCAAACACCCTCCAAACAGCAGATCTCTGTTTAGCTGCACTACTTGTCATGGTTTCAGTACACTATGGTAGTGTGTTAATTCAATAAAATGGGCTGCTCATATTTGGAATGAGGCTTGTTTAGAGAAGTATCTTATTAGTGCTATACTATTTTGAATTAATGGTTCATAATCGATGAGAAATAGTCTAATATATAAATAGCTGAATTCATTTAGGTTAACAAGCTATTGTCAATAAATGTGGAAAGGCTGACAGTAAAATAATATTTAAGTAGGCATAGTAGACTATTATTATTTAAAATAGTTATTTATTATTTTTTATTATTAATAATATTATTATTAAATACGTCTGACAACATATTAAATGGTTAACTTTTATTGAACAAAGAGAATACCATTTGCAAAAGGCTTCTAAAACTAGATACTATATTTTTCACGGACAACATATCTACTCCAAGACCTCAAAGTTCTACTGGAGCGCTCTGCTGCGCAAAGCTCCCGAAAAAGCTTTGATTGACAGTTCATCTTAAACCAATCAAAACGAAGGTGTGTACTGATTGGCCAAATGAAGTGAAGACCCACATTATGACACACGTCACTGTATAACATTTACCACTAGAGGACGCTGTCTGTTGTGGATTCAACCACCAGAGAGGCAAAACAAAACAGTGACTCTAAAAAGGATGGCGTTGGATAAATGCAACCACTCAAATTCATAGACAGAGATTTAGGTTCTGATGGGGTAGACAGCTGAACTAAGCTCATGAGGGATATTATTGTTGAAAAATCATTGGCTACCAATTCCAGATTGTGGTATTAGGGTTAGGGTTAGGGATAGGGGTTAGGTTAGAATTAGGATTAGGTTAGGGTTAGGATTAGGATTAGGGTAAGGGTTGCAGTTGGGGTTAGATCTGGCTAACAGGGGTGCATACAGTTTAGCAGAAGCCCACTTGAAAAGTGGGAGGAGAGGGTTAGTGGGTTAGGGTTAGTAGGAGGAGATAGCACAAGTAGTATGAAAAAATGAATCAGTTGTTCCTGATTGCTAGTGACATACAATACTGTCAATCCCACCCAGAGCAAAAGGAGTCTCTGTGCTAAAACCAAAACACAATAAACCAAGAACGAGTAACGACTTAATATATATCACACACGGCTTACGACACCATATCATAACCTGAGAAAGAATGAAAGACTTTTCTGGTTTAGAATAACATAAAACCACAAACTATCTGAGTCTGAGTTCACACTCTGGATAACTAACAGGTCTGGACACCACAGCCCAGCCAGGACCCATGTCTAGACGGAACCTGAGAACAGTTTGGGGGGAGTGGAGGGGTGCTGGGGGACCCTGGATGTGAAAAGAGACTTTTTCAAACCACTCTACACAGCCTGATGATGCAATACAGGTAAGCACCCACTCTGCCAGAGAGACACCACAGAGCCACTCTGCACCCAGCCAGAGAACCACCACAGAGCCACTCTGCACCCAGCCAGAGAGACACCACAGAGCCAGTCTGCACCCAGCCAGAGAGACACCACAGAGCCACTCTGCACCCAGCCAGAGACACCACAGAGCCACTCTGCACTCCAGCCAGAGAACCACCACAGAGCCACTCTGCACCCAGCCAGAGAGACACCACAGAGCCACTCTGCACCCAGCCAGAGAGACACCACAGAGCCACTTGCACCCAGCCACAGAGACACCACAGAGCCACTCTGCACCCAGCCAGAGAGACACCACAGAGCCACTCTGCACCCAGCCAGAGAGACACCACAGAGCCACTCTGCACCCTGCCAGAGAGACACCACAGAGCCACTCTGCACCCAGCCAGAGAGACACCACAGAGCCAGCCCTGCACCCAGCCAGAGAGACACCACAGAGCCACTCTGCACCCAGCCAGAGAGACACCACAGAGCCAGTCTGCACCCAGCCAGAGAGACACCAGAGCCAGTCTGCACCCAGCCAGAGAGACACCACAGAGCCACTCTGCACCCAGCCAGAGAGACACCACAGAGCCACTCTGCACCCAGCCAGAGAGACACCACAGAGCCACTCTGCACCCAGCCAGAGAGACACCACAGAGCCACTCTGCACCCAGCCAGAGACACCACAGAGCCAGTCTGCACCCAGCCAGAGAGACACCACAGAGCCACTCTGCACCCAGCCAGAGAGACACCACAGAGCCACTCTGCACCCAGCCAGAGAGACACCACAGATCCACTCTGCACCCAGCCAGAGAGCCACCACAGAGCCACTCTGCACCCAGCCAGAGAGACACCACAGAGCCACTCTGCACCCAGCCAGAGAACCACCACAGAGCCACTCTGCACCCAGCCAGAGAGACACCACAGAGCCACTCTGCACCCAGCCAGAGAGACACCACAGAGCCACTCTGCACCCAGCCAGAGAGACACCACAGAGCCACTCTGCACCCAGCCAGAGAGACACCACAGAGCCAGTCTGCACCCAGCCAGAGAGACACCACAGAGCCACTCTGCACCCAGCCAGAGAGACACCACAGAGCCAGTCTGCACCCAGCCAGAGAGACACCACAGAGCCAGTCTGCACCCAGCCAGAGAGACACCACAGAGCCACTCTGCACCCAGCCAGAGAGACACCACAGAGCCACTCTGCACCCAGCCAGAGAGACACCACAGAGCCACTCTGCACCCAGCCAGAGAGACCACCACAGAGCCACTCTGCACCCAGCCAGAGAACACCACAGAGCCACTCTGCACCCAGCCAGAGAGACACCACAGAGCCACTCTGCACCCAGCCAGAGAACCACCACAGAGCCACTCTGCACCCAGCCAGAGAGACACCACAGAGCCACTCTGCACCCAGCCAGAGAGACACCACAGAGCCACTCTGCACCCAGCCAGAGAGACACCACAGAGCCACTCTGCACCCAGCCAGAGAGACACCACAGAGCCACTCTGCACCCAGCCAGAGAGACACCACAGAGCCACTCTGCACCCAGCCAGAGAGACACCACAGAGCCACTCTGCACCCAGCCAGAGAGACACCACAGAGCCACTCTGCACCCAGCCAGAGAGACACCACAGAGCCACTCTGCACCCAGCCAGAGAGACACCACAGGCCATCTGCACCCAGCCAGAGAGACCCAGGCCTCTGCACCCAGCCAGAGACACCACAGAGCCACTCTGCACCCAGCCAGAGACACCACAGAGCCACTCTGCACCCAGCCAGAGAGACACCACAGAGCCACTCTGCACCCAGCCAGAGAGACACCACAGATCCACTCTGCACCCAGCCAGAGAACCACCACAGAGCCACTCTGCACCCAGCCAGAGAGACACCACAGATCCACTCTGCACCCAGCCAGAGAACCACCACAGAGCCACTCTGCACCCAGCCAGAGAGACACCACAGAGCCACTCTGCACCCAGCCAGAGAGACACCACAGAGCCACTCTGCACCCAGCCAGAGAGACACCACAGAGCCACTCTGCACCCAGCCAGAGAGACACCACAGAGCCACTCTGCACCCAGCCAGAGAGACACCACAGAGCCACTCTGCACCCTGCCAGAGAGACACCACAGAGCCACTCTGCACCCAGCCAGAGAGACACCACAGAGCCAGTCTGCACCCAGCCAGAGAGACACCACAGAGCCACTCTGCACCCAGCCAGAGAGACACCACAGAGCCACTCTGCACCCAGCCAGAGAGACACCACAGAGCCAGTCTGCACCCAGCCAGAGAGACACCACAGAGCCACTCTGCACCCAGCCAGAGAGACACCACAGAGCCACTCTGCACCCAGCCAGAGAGACACCACAGAGCCACTCTGCACCCAGCCAGAGAGACACCACAGAGCCACTCTGCACCCAGCCAGAGAGACACCACAGAGCCACTCTGCACCCAGCCAGAGAGACACCACAGAGCCACTCTGCACCCAGCCAGAGAGACACCACAGAGCCACTCTGCACCCAGCCAGAGAGACACCACAGAGCCACTCTGCACCCAGCCAGAGAGACACCACAGAGCCAGTCTGCACCCAGCCAGAGAGACACCACAGAGCCACTCTGCACCCAGCCAGAGAGACACCACAGAGCCACTCTGCACCCAGCCAGAGAGACACCACAGAGCCACTCTGCACCCAGCCAGAGAGACCACCACAGAGCCACTCTGCACCCAGCCAGAGAGACACCACAGAGCCACTCTGCACCCAGCCAGAGAGACACCACAGAGCCACTCTGCACCCAGCCAGAGAGACACCACAGAGCCACTCTGCACCCAGCCAGAGAGACACCACAGAGCCACTCTGCACCCAGCCAGAGAGACACCACAGAGCCAGTCTGCACCCAGCCAGAGAGACACCACAGAGCCACTCTGCACCCAGCCAGAGAGACACCACAGAGCCACTCTGCACCCAGCCAGAGAGACACCACAGAGCCACTCTGCACCCAGCCAGAGACACCACAGAGCCAGTCTGCACCCAGCCAGAGAGACACCACAGAGCCACTCTGCACCCAGCCAGAGAGACACCACAGAGCCACTCTGCACCCAGCCAGAGAGACACCACAGATCCACTCTGCACCCAGCCAGAGAACCACCACAGAGCCACTCTGCACCCAGCCAGAGAGACACCACAGAGCCACTCTGCACCAGCCAGAGAGACCACCACAGAGCCACTCTGCACCCAGCCAGAGAGACACCACAGAGCCACTCTGCACCCAGCCAGAGAGACACCACAGAGCCACTCTGCACCCAGCCAGAGAGACACCACAGAGCCACTCTGCACCCAGCCAGAGAGACACCACAGAGCCACTCTGCACCCAGCCAGAGAGACACCACAGAGCCAGTCTGCACCCAGCCAGAGAGACACCACAGAGCCACTCTGCACCCAGCCAGAGAGACACCACAGAGCCACTCTGCACCCAGCCAGAGAGACACCACAGAGCCACTCTGCACCCAGCCAGAGAGACACCACAGAGCCAGTCTGCACCCAGCCAGAGAGACACCACAGAGCCACTCTGCACCCAGCCAGAGAGACACCACAGAGCCACTCTGCACCCAGCCAGAGAAGACACCACAGAGCCACTCTGCACCCAGCCAGAGAGACCACCACAGAGCCACTCTGCACCCAGCCAGAGAACCACCACAGAGCCACTCTGCACCCAGCCAGAGAGACACCACAGATCCACTCTGCACCCAGCCAGAGAGCCACCACAGAGCCACTCTGCACCCAGCCAGAGAAGACACCACAGAGCCACTCTGCACCCAGCCAGAGAGACACCACAGAGCCACTCTGCACCCAGCCAGAGAGAGACACCACAGAGCCACTCTGCACCCAGCCAGAGAGACACCACAGAGCCTCTGCCCCAGCCAGAGACACCACAGAGCCACTCTGCACCCAGCCAGAGAGACACCACAGAGCCACTCTGCACCCAGCCAGAGAGACACCACAGAGCCACTCTGCACCCTGCCAGAGAGACACCACAGAGCCACTCTGCACCCAGCCAGAGAGACACCACAGAGCCAGTCTGCACCCAGCCAGAGAGACACCACAGAGCCACTCTGCACCCAGCCAGAGAGACACCACAGAGCCACTCTGCACCCAGCCAGAGAGACACCACAGAGCCAGTCTGCACCCAGCCAGAGAGACACCACAGAGCCACTCTGCACCCAGCCAGAGAGACACCACAGAGCCACTCTGCACCCAGCCAGAGAGACACCACAGATCCACTCTGCACCCAGCCAGAGAACCACCACAGAGCCACTCTGCACCCAGCCAGAGAGACACCACAGATCCACTCTGCACCCAGCCAGAGAACCACCACAGAGCCACTCTGCACCCAGCCAGAGAGACACCACAGAGCCACTCTGCACCAGCCAGAGAGACACCACAGAGCCACTCTGCACCCAGCCAGAGAGACACCACAGAGCCACTCTGCACCCAGCCAGAGAGACACCACAGAGCCACTCTGCACCCAGCCAGAGAGACACCACAGAGCCACTCTGCACCCTGCCAGAGAGACACCACAGAGCCACTCTGCACCCAGCCAGAGAGACACCCACAGAGCCACTCTGCACCCAGCCAGAGAGACACCACAGAGCCACTCTGCACCCAGCCAGAGAGACACCACAGAGCCACTCTGCACCCAGCCAGAGAGACCACCACAGAGCCACTCTGCACCCAGCCAGAGAGACACCACAGAGCCACTCTGCACCCAGCCAGAGAGACACCACAGAGCCACTCTGCACCCAGCCAGAGAGACACCACAGAGCCACTCTGCACCCAGCCAGAGAGACACCACAGAGCCACTCTGCACCCAGCCAGAGAACCACCACAGAGCCACTCTGCACCCAGCCAGAGAGACACCACAGATCCACTCTGCACCCAGCCAGAGAACCACCACAGAGCCACTCTGCACCCAGCCAGAGAGACACCACAGAGCCACTCTGCACCAGCCAGAGAGACACCACAGAGCCACTCTGCACCCAGCCAGAGAGACACCACAGAGCCACTCTGCACCCAGCCAGAGAGACACCACAGAGCCACTCTGCACCCAGCCAGAGAGACACCACAGAGCCACTCTGCACCCAGCCAGAGAGACACCACAGAGCCACTCTGCACCCAGCCAGAGAGACACCACAGAGCCACTCTGCACCCAGCCAGAGAGACACCACAGAGCCACTCTGCACCCAGCCAGAGAGACACCACAGAGCCAGTCTGCACCCAGCCAGAGAGACACCACAGAGCCACTCTGCACCCAGCCAGAGCGACACCACAGAGCCAGTCTGCACCCAGCCAGAGAGACACCACAGAGCCAGTCTGCACCCAGCCAGAGACACCACAGAGCCACTCTGCACCCAGCCAGAGAGACACCACAGAGCCACTCTGCACCCAGCCAGAGAGACACCACAGAGCCACTCTGCACCCAGCCAGAGAGACACCACAGAGCCACTCTGCACCCAGCCAGAGAGACACCACAGAGCCACTCTGCACCCAGCCAGAGAGACACCACAGAGCCACTCTGCACCCAGCCAGAGAGACCACCACAGAGCCACTCTGCACCCAGCCAGAGAGACACCACAGAGCCACTCTGCACCCAGCCAGAGAGACACCACAGAGCCACTCTGCACCCAGCCAGAGAGACACCACAGAGCCACTCTGCACCCAGCCAGAGAGACACCACAGAGCCACTCTGCACCCAGCCAGAGAGACACCACAGAGCCACTCTGCACCCAGCCAGAGAGACACCACAGAGCCACTCTGCACCCAGCCAGAGAGACACCACAGAGCCAGTCTGCACCCAGCCAGAGAGACACCACAGAGCCACTCTGCACCCAGCCAGAGAGACACCACAGAGCCACTCTGCACCCAGCCAGAGAGACACCACAGAGCCACTCTGCACCCAGCCAGAGAGACACCACAGAGCCAGTCTGCACCCAGCCAGAGAGACACCACAGAGCCACTCTGCACCCAGCCAGAGAGACACCACAGAGCCACTCTGCACCCAGCCAGAGAGACACCACAGATCCACTCTGCACCCAGCCAGAGAACCACCACAGAGCCACTCTGCACCCAGCCAGAGAGACACCACAGATCCACTCTGCACCCAGCCAGAGAACCACCACAGAGCCACTCTGCACCCAGCCAGAGAGACACCACAGAGCCACTCTGCACCCAGCCAGAGAGACACCACAGAGCCACTCTGCACCCAGCCAGAGAGACACCACAGAGCCACTCTGCACCCAGCCAGAGAGACACCACAGAGCCACTCTGCACCCAGCCAGAGAGACACCACAGAGCCACTCTGCACCCAGCCAGAGAGACACCACAGAGCCACTCTGCACCCAGCCAGAGAGACACCACAGAGCCAGTCTGCACCCAGCCAGAGAGACACCACAGAGCCACTCTGCACCCAGCCAGAGAGACACCACAGAGCCACTCTGCACCCAGCCAGAGAGACACCACAGAGCCAGTCTGCACCCAGCCAGAGAGACACCACAGAGCCACTCTGCACCCAGCCAGAGAGACACCACAGAGCCACTCTGCACCCAGCCAGAGAGACACCACAGAGCCACTCTGCACCCAGCCAGAGAGACACCACAGAGCCACTCTGCACCCTGCCAGAGAGACACCACAGAGCCACTCTGCACCCAGCCAGAGAGACACCACAGAGCCACTCTGCACCCAGCCAGAGAGACACCACAGAGCCACTCTGCACCCAGCCAGAGAGACACCACAGAGCCACTCTGCACCCAGCCAGAGAGACACCACAGAGCCAGTCTGCACCCAGCCAGAGAGACACCACAGAGCCACTCTGCACCCAGCCAGAGAACACCACAGAGCCACTCTGCACCCAGCCAGAGAGACACCACAGATCCACTCTGCACCCAGCCAGAGAACCACCACAGAGCCACTCTGCACCCAGCCAGAGAGACACCACAGAGCCACTCTGCACCCAGCCAGAGAGACACCACAGAGCCACTCTGCACCCAGCCAGAGAGACACCACAGAGCCACTCTGCACCCAGCCAGAGAGACACCACAGAGCCACTCTGCACCCAGCCAGAGAGACACCACAGAGCCACTCTGCACCCTGCCAGAGAGACACCACAGAGCCACTCTGCACCCAGCCAGAGAGACACCACAGAGCCAGTCTGCACCCAGCCAGAGAGACACCACAGAGCCAGTCTGCACCCAGCCAGAGAGACACCACAGAGCCACTCTGCACCCAGCCAGAGAGACACCACAGAGCCAGTCTGCACCCAGCCAGAGAGACACCACAGAGCCACTCTGCACCCAGCCAGAGAGACACCACAGAGCCACTCTGCACCCAGCCAGAGAGACACCACAGAGCCAGTCTGCACCCAGCCAGAGAGACACCACAGAGCCACTCTGCACCCAGCCAGAGAGACACCACAGAGCCACTCTGCACCCAGCCAGAGAGACACCACAGAGACCACTCCTGCACCCAGCCAGAGAGACACCACAGAGCCACTCTGCACCGAGCCAGAGAGACACCACAGAGCCTCTGCACCCAGCCAGAGAGACACCACAGAGCCACTCTGCACCCAGCCAGAGAACCACCACAGAGCTACTCTGGGTTTTGGTCTCTCTTAGGACCATCTGTTTATCTATAAAGTCAGGAGAGGTACATACAGCTACATTCAGTTGGCCCA
>NW_027035946.1:0-12118 GCF_034236695.1 Oncorhynchus nerka
GGGGAGAAGGGGAGAGGAGGTGGGGAGAAGAGGAGAGGAGGTGGGGAGAAGAGGAGAGGAGGTGGGGAGAAGAGGAGAGGAGGTGGGGAGAAGAGGAGAGGAGGTGGGGAGAGGAGGTGGGGAGAAGAGGTGGGGAGAGGAGGTGGGGAGAAGAGGAGGTGGGGAGGAGAGGAGGTGGGGAGGAGAGGAGAGGAGGAGGGGAGAAGAGGTGGGGAGAGGAGGTGGGGAGAGGAGGTGAGGAGGTGGGGAGAAGAGGAGAGGAGGTGGGGAGAGGAGGTGGGGAGAGGAGGTGGGGAGAAGAGGTGAGGAGGTGGGGAGAAGAGGAGAGGAGGTGGGGAGAAGAGGTGAGGAGAGGGAGAGAGGTGGGGAGAAGAGGGAGAGAGAGGAGGTGGGGAGAGAGGAGAGGAGGTGGGGGAGGAGAGGAGAGGAGGTGGGGAGGAGAGGAGAGGAGGAGGGGAGAAGAGGTGGGGAGAAGAGGAGAGGAGGTGGGGAGAGGAGGTGAGGAGGTGGGGAGAAGAGGAGAGATGGGGAGAGGAGGTGGGGAGAAGAGGAGAGGAGGTGGGGAGGAGGAGGAGGTGAGAGGAGAGGAGGTGGGGAGAAGAGGTGAGGAGGTAGAAGAGGAGAGGAGGTGGGGAGAAGAGGAGAGGAGGTGGGGAGAAGAGGAGGAGAAGAGGTGGGAGAGGAGGGAGAGGAGGTGGGGAGAAGAGGAGAGATGAGGAGGTGGGGAGAAGAGGTGGGAGAGGAAGAGGGAGAGGAGGTGGGGAGAAGAGGAGAGGAGGTGGGGAGAAGAGGAGAGGAGGTGGGGAGAAGAGGTGGGGGAGAAGAGGAGAGGAGGTGAGGAGAGGAGGTGGGGAGAGAGGAGAGGAGGTGGGGAGAAGAGGAGGGGAGGAGGTGGGGAGAGGAGGTGGGAGAAGAGAGAGGAGAGGAGAGGAGGTGGGGAGAAGAGGAGAGGAGGTGGGGAGAAGAGAGAGAGGTGGGGAGAAGAGGAGAAGAGGTGAGGGAGAGGAGGTGAGGAGAGGAGGTGGGGGAGAAGAGGAGAGGAGAGGTGGAGGGAGAGGAGGGTGGGGAGAGGAGAGAGTGAGAGGAGGTGGGGAGAAGAGGTGAGGAGGTGGGGAGAGGAGGAGAGGAGGTGGGGAGAAGAGGTGGGGAGAAGAGGAGAGGAGGTGGGGAGAGGAGGAGAGGTGGGGAGAGAGAGGAGAGGAGGTGGGGAGAAGAGGGAGAGGAGGTGGGGAGGAGAGGAGGAGAGGAGGGAGGTGGGGAGAGGAGGTGGGGAGAAGAGGAGAGGAGGTGGGGAGGAGAGGAGGTGGGGAGAGAAGAGGAGAGGAGGTGGGGAGAAGAGGAGAGGAGGTGGGGAGAGAGAGAGGAGAGGAGGTGGGGAGAAGAGGAGAGGAGGTGGGGAGAAGAGGAGAGGAGGTGGGGAGAAGGGGAGAGGAGGTGGGAGGAGAGGAGAGGAGAGGTGGGGAGAAGAGGAGAGGAGGTGAGGAGAGGAGGGGAGAAGAGGAGAGGAGGTGGGGGAGAAGAGGAGAGGAGGTGGGGAGAGGAGGAGGGGAGGAGGAGATGGGGAGAGGAGGTGGGGGAGAAGAGGAGAGGGGTGGGGAGGAGAGGAGAGGTGGGGAGAAGAGGAGAGGAGGTGGGGAGAAGAGGTGGGGAGAGGAGAGGTGGGGAGAGGGAGGTGAGGAGGTGGGGAGAAGAGGAGAGGAGGTGGGGAGAGGAGGTGGGGAGAGGAGGTGGGGAGAAGAGGAGAGGAGGTGGGGAGAAGAGGAGAGGAGGTGGGGAGGAGAGGAGGGGAGGAGGTGGGGAGAAGAGGGAGAGGAGGTGGGGAGGAGAGAGGTGGGGAGAAGAGGAGAGGAGGTGGGGAGAGAGAGGTGGGGAGAAGAGGAGAGGAGGTGGGGAGAAGAGGAGAGGAGGTGGAGAGGAGGTGGGGAGAGGAGGAGAGGAGGTGGGGAGAAGAGGAGAGGAGGTGAGGGAGGAGAGGAGGTGGGGAGAAGAGGAGGAGGTGGGGAGAAGAGGAGAGGAGGTGGGGAGAAGAGGAGAGGAGGTGGGGAGAAGAGGAGAGGAGGTGGGGAGAAGAGGAGAGGAGGTGGAGGAGGAGAGGAGGAGAGGAGGTGGGGAGAAGAGGAGAAGAGGTGGGAGAGAGAGGTGGGGAGGAAGAGGAGAGGAGGTGGGGAGAAGAGGTGAGAGGAGGTGGGGAGAAGAGGAGAGGAGGTGGGGAGAAGAGGTGGGGAGAAGAGGAGAGGAGGTGGGGAGAGGAGGAGGTGGGGAGAAGAGGAGAGGAGGTGGGGAGAAGAGGAGGTGAGGAGAAGAGGAGGTGGGGAGAAGAGGTGGGGAGAAGAGGAGAGGAGGTGGGGAGAGGAGGAGAGGAGGTGGGGAGAAGAGGTGGGGGAGAAGAGGAGAGGAGGTGGGGAGAGGAGGTGGGGAGAAGAGGAGAGGAGGTGGGGAGAAGAGGGAGAGGAGGTGGGGGAGAGGGAGGTGAGGAGAGGAGGTGGGGAGAGGAGGAGAGGAGGTGGGGAGAAGAGAGGTGGGGAGAAGAGGTGGGGAGAAGAGGAGAGGAGGTGGGGAGAAGAGGAGAAGAGGTGGGGAGATGAGGAGAAGAGGTGGGGAGAAGAGGTGAGGAGGTGGGGAGAAGAGGTGAGGAGGTGGGGAGAAGAGGTGAGGAGGTGGGGAGAAGAGGTGGGGAGAGGAGGTGGGGAGAAGAGGAGAGGAGGTGAGGGAGAGGAGGTGGGGAGAGGAGGGGAGGAGAGGGAGGAGAGGGGGAGAGGAGGTGGGGAGAAGAGGAGAGGAGGTGGGGAGAGGAGGGTGGGGAGAGGAGAGGAGGTGGGGAGAAGAGGAGAGGAGGTGGAGAAGAGGAGGAGGAGAGGAGGAGGAGGTGGGGAGAAGAGGTGAGGGAGGTGGAGAGGAGAGGAGGTGGGGAGAGGAGAGGTGGGGAGAAGAGGAGAGGAGGTGGGGAGAAGAGGAGAGGAGGTGGGGAGAAGAGGAGAGGAGGAGAGGAGGTGGGGAGAAGAGGAGAGGAGGTGGGGGAGAAGAGGAGAGGAGGTGGGGAGGAGAGGAGAGGAGGTGGGGAGAAGAGGAGAGGAGGTGGGGAGAAGAGGAGGGGAGGGAGAGGAGGAGGAGGAGAGGAGGTGGGGAGGAGAGGAGAGGAGGTGGGGAGAGGAGGTGGGGAGAAGAGGAGAGGAGGTGGGGAGAAGAGGAGAGGAGGTGGGGAGAGAGGAGGTGGGGAGAGGAGGTGGGGAGGAGAGAGGAGGTGGGGAGGAGAGGAGAGGAGGTGGGAGGAGAGGAGGGGAGAGGAGGTGGGGAGAGGAGGGAGAGGAGGTGGGGAGAGGAGGGAGGTGGGGAGAAGAGGAGAGGAGGTGGGGAGAAGAGGAGAGGGAGGTGGGGAGAAGAGGTGAGGAGGTGGGGAGAAGAGGAGGAGAGGAGGTGGGGAGGAGAGGAGGAGAGGAGGTGGGGAGAAGAGGAGAGGAGGTGGGGAGGAGAGGAGGTGGGGAGAAGAGGAGAGGAGGTGGGGAGAAGAGGAGAGGAGGTGGGGAGAAGAGGTGGGGAGAAGAGGAGGAGGTGGGGAGAAGAGGAGAGGAGGTGGGAGAAGAGGAGAGGAGGTGGGGAGAGAGGAGAGAGGGGAGAGGAGGTGGGGAGAAGAGGAGAGGAGGTGGGGAGAAGAGGAGAGAGGTGGGGAGAGAGGAGGGGAGGAGGAGAGGAGGTGGGGAGAAGAGGAGGTGGGGAGGGAGAGGGAGAGGAGGTGGGGAGAAGAGGAGAGGAGGTGGGGAGAGGAGGTGAAGAGGTGGGGAGAAGAGGTGGGGAGAGGAGGTGGGGAGAGGAGGTGGGGAGGAGAGGAGAGGAGGTGGGGAGAAGAGGAGAGGAGGTGGGGAGAAGAGGAGAGGAGGTGGGGAGAAGAGGAGAGGAGGTGGGGAGAAGAGGAGAGGAGGTGGGGAGAAGAGGAGAGGAGGTGGGGAGAAGAGGAGAGGAGGTGGGGAGAGGAGAGGAGAGGAGGTGGGGAGAAGAGGGGAGGAGGTGGGGAGAAGAGGAGAGGAGGTGGGGAGAGGAGGTGGGGAGAAGAGGTGGGGAGAGGAGGTGGGGAGAGAGGAGGTGGGGAGAGAGGAGGTGGGGAGGAGAGGAGAGGAGGAGGGGAGAAGAGGTGGGGAGAGGAGGTGGGGAGAGGAGGTGGGGAGAGGAGGTGGGGAGAAGAGGTGAGGAGGTGGGGAGACGAGGAGAGGAGGTGGGGAGGAGAGGGGGAGGAGAGGAGGGTGGGGAGAAGAGGAGAGGAGGTGGGGAGAGAGGAGGTGGGGAGAAGAGGAGAGGAGGTGGGGAGAAGAGGAGAGGAGGTGGGGAGAAGAGGAGAGGAGGTGGGGAGAAGAGGAGAGGAGGTGGGGAGAAGAGGAGAGGAGGTGGGGAGAAGAGGAGAGGAGGTGGGGAGAAGAGGTGGGGAGAAGAGGGAGAGGAGGTGGGGAGAAGAGGAGAGGAGGTGGGGAGAAGAGGAGGAGAGGAGGGGAGAGGAGGTGGGGAGAAGAGGAGAGGAGGTGGGGAGAAGAGGAGGAGAGGAGGAGGGGAGAGGAGGTGGGGAGAAGAGGAGAGGAGGTGGGGAGAAGAGGAGAGGAGGTGGGGAGAAGAGGAGAGGAGGTGGGGAGAAGAGGAGAAGAGGTGGGGAGAAGAGGAGAGGAGGAGGAGAGGTGGGGAGAAGAGGAGAAGAGGTGGGGAGAGGAGGTGGGGAGAAGAGGTGAGGAGGTGGGGGAGAAGAGGTGAGGAGGTGGGGAGAAGAGGTGGGGAGGAGAGGAGAGGGGAGGAGGAGAGGAGGTGGGGAGGAGGGGAGAGGAGAGGTGGGGAGAAGAGGAGGTGGGGAGAAGAGAGAGGTGGGGGAGAAGAGGTGGGGAGAAGAGGAGAGGGAGGTGGGGAGAGGAGGAGAGGAGGTGGGGAGAAGAGGTGGGGAGAAGAGGAGAGGAGGTGGGGAGAGAGGAGGTGGGGAGAAGAGGGAGAGGAGGTGGGGAGAAGAGGAGAGAGGAGGTGGGGAGAGGAGGTGAGAAGAGGAGGTGGGGAGAGGAGGAGAGGAGGTGGGGAGAAGAGGTGGGGAGAAGAGGTGGGGAGAAGAGGAGAGGAGGTGGGGAGAAGAGGAGAAGAGGTGGGGAGAGGTGAGGAGAAGAGGTGGGGAGAGGAGGTGGGGAGAAGAGGTGAGGAGGTGGGGAGAAGAGGTGGGGAGAAGAGGTGGGGAGAAGAGGAGGTGGGGAGAAGAGGAGAGGAGGTGGGGAGAGAGAGGTGGGGAGAGGAGGTGGGAGAAGAGGTGGGGGAGAAGAGGTGGGGAGAAGAGGTGGGGAGAGGAGGAGAGAGGAGGTGGGGGAGAGGAGGTGGGGAGAAGAGGAGAGGAGGTGGGGAGGAGAGGAGAGGAGGTGGAGGAGAGGAGGGGAGGAGAGGAGAGGTGGGGAGAAGAGGTGAGGAGGTGGGGAGAGGAGGTGGAGAGGAGAGGAGGGGAGAAGAGGAGAGGGAGGTGGGGAGAAGAGGAGAGGAGGTGGGGAGAAGAGAGAGAGGAGGAGAGGAGGTGGGGAGAAGAGGAGAGGAGGTGGGAGGAGAGGGAAGGGGTGGGGGAGGAGAGGGAGAGGAGGAGTGGGGAGAAGAGGAGAGGGGAATTGGAAGAAAGAGAGGGAGAGGGAGAGGGTGGGAGAAGAGGAGAGGGAGGTGGGGAAGAGAAGAGGAGAGGGAGGTGGGGAGAGGAGGTGGGGAGAAAAGGAGAGGAGGTGGGGGAGAAAGAGAGGAGGAGAGGAGGTGGGGAGAGGGAGGTGGGGAGGGAGGTGGGGGAGGAGGAGGTGGGGAGAAGAGGAGGTGGGGAGGAGAGGAGAGGTGGGGGAGGAGAGGAGAGGAGAAGGAGGAGGGAGAAAAGAGGTGGGGAGAGGAGGTGGGGAGAGGAGGGTGAGGAGGGTGGGGAGAAAGGAGAGGAGAAAGAGGGTGGGGAGAGGAGAAAGGGAGAGGAGGTGGGGAGAGAAGAGGTGAGGAGGTGGGGGGAGACGAGGAGAGGAGGTGGGAGGGAGAGGAGGAGAGGAGGAGGTGGGGGAGAAGAGGAGAGGAGGTGGGGAGGAGAGGAGAGGGGGTGGGGAGGGAGAGGGGAGAGGAGGTGGGGAGAAGAGGAGAGGGAGGTGGGGGAGAAGAGGTGGGGAGAAGAGGAGAGGAGGTGGGGAGAAGAGAGGTGGAGAAGAGGAGAAGAGGTGGGGAGGAGAGAGGGTGGGGAGGAAGGTGGGGAGGAGAAGAGGAGGTGGGGAGAAGAGGTGGGGAGAAGGTGGGGAGAGAGGTGGGGGAGGGAGGTGGGGAGGAGAGGGAGAGGGAGGTGGGGAGAAGGGAAGGAGGTGGGAGAGAGGAGGTGGGAGGTGGGGAGAAGAGGTGGGGAGGAAGAAGAGGTGGGGAGAGGAGGAGAGGAGGTGGGGAGAAGAGGAGGGTGGGAAGAGGGGAGAGGGAGGTGGGGGGAGAGGAGGAGGTGGGGAGAGAGGAAGAGGTGGGGAGAGGTGAGGAGGTGGGGAGGAGGAGGGGAGAAGGGGAGAGGAGGTGGGAGAGGAGGTGGGGGAGAAGAGGGAGGGAGGTGGGGAGAAGAGAGGAGAGGAGGTGGGGGAGAGGAGGTGGGGAGAGGAGGTGGGGAGAGGAGGTGGGGGAGAAGAGGTGGGGGAGGGGAGAGGAGGAGAGGAGGAGGGGGGAGGGGGAGAAGAGGTGGGGGAGAGGAGGGGAGGGAGGTGGAGAAGGAGGTGGGAGAAGAGGTGAGGAGGTGGGGGACGAGGAGAGAGGTGGGGAGGAGAGGAGGAGAGGAGAGGTGGGGGAAGAGAGAGGTGGGGAGAAGGAGGTGGGGAGAAGAGGAGAGGGGTGGGGGGAGAAGGAGGGAGAGGAGGTGGGGGAGAAGAGGAGAGGAGGTGGGGAGGAGAGGAAGGGGTGGGGAGGAGAGGAGGAGGTGGGGGGAGAAGAGGAGAAGGTGGGGTGAAGGGAGAAGAGGTGGGGGGAAGAGGAAGAGGTGGGAGAAGAGGAGAGGAGGTGGGGAGAGAGGAGAGGGAGGTGGGGGAGAGGAGGAGGGGAGGAGGTGGGGGGAGAAGGAAGGGGAGGTGGGGGAAGAGGAGGTGGGGAGGAGAGGAGGTGGGGAGAAGAGGAGAGGAGGTGGGGAGAGAAGAGGTGGGGAGAAGAGGAGAGGAGGTGGGGGAGAGGGAGATGGGGAGAAGAGGAGAGAGGAGAGGTGGGGAGAAGAAGAGGTGGGGGGAGGGAGGTGGGGAGAAGAGGTGAGGAGGTGGGGAGAAGAAGAGGTGGGGAGAGTGGGAGAGGAGGTGAGGAGGAGGGTGGGGGAAGAGGAGAAGAGGAGAGGGAGGTGGGAGAGGGAGGTGGGGGAGAAGAGGGAGGTGGGGAGAAGAGGAGGTGGGGGAGAGGTGGGAGAAGAGGAGAGAGGTGGAGAAGAGGTGGGAGAAGAGGTGGGGAGAAGAGGAGAGTGGGGAGAGGGAGGTGGGGAGAAGGAGAGGAGGTGGGGGAGAAGGTGGGGAGAGGAGGTGAGAAGAGGAGGTGGGGGAGGAGGGGAGGTGGGGGAGAAGAAGAGGGAGAGGAGGTGGGGAGAGGGAGGTGGGGAGAAGAGGAGAGGTGGGGGAGGTGAGGAGAAGAGGTGGGGGAGAGGAGGTGGGAGAAGAGAAGAGGAGGTGGGGAGAAAGAGAAGAGGTGGTGGAGAAGAGGTGGGAGAAGAGGAGAGGTGGGGAGAAGAGGGGGAAGGAGGTGGGAGGTGGGGGAGAAGAGGTGAGGTGGGGGAGAAGAGGAGAGGAGGTGGGGAGAAGAGGTGGGGGAGAAGAGGAGAAAGGGGGAGAAGAGAGAGGTGGGGAGAAGAGGAGAGGAGGTGGGGGGAGAAGAGGAGAGGAGGGGGGGAGAAGAGGTGGGGAGAAGAGGAGCGAGGGGGAGAGGGGAGGGGAGAGGGAGGTGGGGGAGAGGAGGGAGAGGAGGTGGGGGAGAGAAGAGGTGAGGAGGTGGGGAGGGAGAGGTGAGGAGGTGGGGGAGAGGAGGTGGGGGAGGAGAGGGTGGGAGAAGAGGAGAGGGGAGGTGGGGAGAAGAGAGGAGGTGGGGAGAAGAGGAGAGAGGAGAGAGGTGGGGAGGAGAGGAGGAGAGGAGGTGGGGAGAAGAGGAGAGGAGGAGAGGAGGTGGGGAGAAGAGGAGAGGAGGTGGGGAGAAGAGGAGAGGAGGTGGGGAGAGGAGGTGAGAAGAGGAGGTGGGGAGAGGAGGAGAGGAGGTGGGGAGAGGAGGTGGGGAGGAGGTGGGGAGAAGAGGAGAGGAGGTGGGGAGAGGAGGTGGGGAGAGGAGGTGGGGGAGAAGAGGTGGAGGAGGTGGGGAGAAGAGGTGGGAGAAGAGGTGGGGAGAGGAGGTGGGGAGAAGAGGTGGGGAGGTGGGGAGAAGAGGAGAAGAGGTGGGGAGGAGGTGGGGAGAAGGGGAGAGGAGGTGGGGAGAGGTGGGGAGAAGAGGAGATGGGGAGAAGAGGAGAGGAGGTGGGGAGAAGAGGTGGGGAGAAGAGCAGAGGAGGTGGGGAGAAGAGCAGAGGAGGTGGGGAGAAGAGGAGAGGAGGTGGGGAGAGGAAGTGAGAAGAGGAGGAGATGAGAAGAGGAGGTGGGGAGAAGAGGAGGTGGGGAGAGGAGGAGAGGAGGTGGGGAGAGGAGGTGGGGAGAAGAGGAGGAGGAGGAGGTGAGAAGAGGAGGTGGGGAGAGGAGGAGAGGAGGTGGGAGAGGAAGTGGGGAGAAGAGGAGGTGGGGAGAAGAGGAGAGGAGGTGGGGAGAGGAGGTGGGGAGAAGAGGAGAGGAGGTGGGGAGAAGAGGAGAAGAGGTGGGGAGAGGTGAGAAGAGGAGGTGGGGAGAAGAGGAGAAGAGGTGGGGAGAGGAGGTGGGGAGAAGAGGAGAGGAGGTGGGGAGAGGAGGTGGGGAGAAGAGGAGAGGAGGTGGGGAGAGGAGGTGGGGAGAAGAGGAGAAGAGGTGGGGAGAAGAGGAGAGGAGGTGGGGAGAGGAGGTGGGGAGAAGAGGAGAGGAGGTGGGGAGAGGAGGTGGGGAGAAGAAGAGGTGGGGAGAGGAGGTGGGGAGAGGAGGAGAGGAGGTGGGGAGAAGAAGAGGTGGGGAGAGGAGGAGAGGAGGTGGGGAGAAGAGGAGGTGGGGAGAGGAGGTGGGGAGAGGAGGAGAGGAGGTGGGGAGAAGAGGAGGTGGGGAGAAGAGGAGGTGGGGAGAAGAGGAGAGGAGGTGGGGAGAGGAGGTGGGGAGAAGAAGAGGTGGGGAGAAGAGGAGGTGGGGAGAGGAGGAGAGGAGGTGGGGAGAGGAGGTGGGGAGAAGAGGAGAGGAGGTGGGGAGAGGAGGTGGGGAGAAGAGGAGGTGGGGAGAGGAGGTGGGAGAGGAGGAGAGGAGGTGGGGAGAAGAAGAGGTGGGGAGAGGAGGTGGGGAGAGGAGGAGAGGAGGTGGGGAGAAGAGGAGGTGGGGAGAAGAGGTGGGGAGAAGAGGAGAGGAGGTGGGGAGAGGAGGTGGGGAGAAGAAGAGGTGGGGAGAAGAGGAGGTGGGGAGAGGAGGTGGGGAGAGGAGGTGGGGAGAAGAGGAGGTGGGGAGAAGAGGAGAGGAGGTGGGGAGAGGAGGTGGGGAGAAGAGAAGAGGAGGTGGGGAGAAGAGGAGAGGAGGTGGGGAGAAGAGGAGGTGGGGAGAAGAGGAGAGGAAGAGGAGAGGAGGTGGGG
Source organism: Oncorhynchus nerka (assembly GCF_034236695.1). Taxonomy (NCBI): domain Eukaryota; kingdom Metazoa; phylum Chordata; class Actinopteri; order Salmoniformes; family Salmonidae; genus Oncorhynchus; species Oncorhynchus nerka. The sequence goes on from NW_027035946.1 coordinate 9,677, forward strand.
AGGAGAGGAGAGGAGAGGAGAGGAGAGGAGAGGTTAGTAGCTAAGTGGTAATAAACTGTGGTGAGACTTCAGGAGATAATCCAGATATAGTGTGTAATGTATGTGCGTTAGTGGGTTGGACTTTTGAAGCAGCTTTGTCCTTGTCGGAGAGGAGGAGGGACATTTAAGACGCTATGACGTTATGTGTGATATATAAACTAATGTACATGGTATTTTAAGTAGAGCTCTCGGGAAAAAACGCTATTGAGTCATTTGAGACTGATCTTTGTCTATTTTATGCAAATAAGAACCTTACAAATTCTTAGAAACGGACAAAGTGTTTTGCTTTGTTATAATTGATTGGTTAACGAACATATACAGTGTAATGTAATATACAGTGGGACAAAAGTATTTAGTCAGCCACCAATTGTGCAAGTTCTCCCACTTAAAAAAGATGAGAGGAGGCCTGGTAATTTAATGAAGAAAAAAATCCAGGAAAATCACATTGTGGGGATTTTTAATGAATTTATTTGCAAATTATGGTGGAAAATAAGTATTTGGTTGGGCTGGAGGAGAGGGGGCTGACTGGTAGGAGAGGGGCTGACTGAGGAGGGGCTGGACTGAGGAAAGGGGGCTGGGACTGAGGAGAGGGGGCTGGGATGGAGGAGAGAGGGCTGGCTGGAGGAGAGGGGCTGGGCTGGAGGAGAGGGGGCTGGGCTGGAGGAGAGGGGGCTGGGCTGGAGGGAGGGGCTGGAGGAGAGGGGGGCTGGGACCTGGATCATTATTAAAGTCCACAGGCCTCCAGAACTATCTCATTAAAACTGACTCTCCCCACAAAATGCAAATTTGAATTTTCTCCAAACCTGATTTGAAACCCATTAAGTACTGATGGAAATGGCACACACACACACACACACACACACACACACACACACGCACACACGCACCACATGTGGTTTCTTCTGACCTTGAACGTTTCAATACCCAGTTGCTGCTGGTATTGAATTATCCATTTATAAATGAACCTCTGAATACTCCTCTAACTTCTTTACTTCTCCCACTAGTTAGAGTTAAGAATGTATGGCTGCCGCTACCTCTCCAACCAATCTGCATGAGCTGAGGATCAAACTGGAGTAGAGAGGAGGATCAGTAATGTGTTCCTGGAGCAGAGAGAGGATCAGCAATGTGTTCCTGGAGCAGAGAGGAGGATCAGCAATGTGTTCCTGGAGTAGAGAGGAGGATCAGTAATGTGTTCCTGGAGTAGAGAGGAGGATCAGCAATGTTCTGGAGTAGAGAGGAGGAGTAATGTGTTCCTGGAGTGAGAGAAGGAAGGATCGAAGAGGAGGATCATGAATAGGTTCCTGGAGTAGAGAGGAGGATCAGTAATGTGTTCCTGAGTAGAGAGAAGGATCAGCAATGTTCCTGAGCAGAGAGAGGAGGTAATGCCCTGGAGCAGAGAGGAGATCAGTAATGTGTTCCTGGAGTAGAGAGGAGGATCAGTAATGTGTTCCTGGAGTAGAGAGGAGATCAGTAATGTGTTCCTGGAGTAGAGAGGAGGACTGTAATGTGTTCCTGGAGTAGAGAGAAGGATCAGTAATGTGTTCCTGGAGCAGAGAGAGGAGGATCAGTAATGTGTTCCTGGGATAGAGAGGAGGACTAGTAATGTTCCTGAGAGAGAGAAGGATCAGTAATGTGTTCCTGGAGTAGAGAGGAGGATCAGTAATGTGTTCCTGGAGCAGAGAGGAGGATCAGTAATGTGTTCCTGGAGCAGAGAGGAGGATCAGTAATGTGTTCCTGGAGCAGAGAGGAGGATCAGTAATGTGTTCCTGGAGTAGAGGAGGATCAGCCATGTGTTCCTAGGAATTAGAGAGGATCAGCAATGTAAAACCAATGTGTTCCTGGCCTCACGGCCTTCTTCATGGTTTTGAGGAAAGAAGCTTTTGGTTTAGTTCCGTTGTCGTCCAAGAACTGCTATACAGATACTGAGGGAGAACTACAGATACTGAGGGAGAACTGCAGATACTGAGGGAGAACTGCTATACAGATACTGAGGGAGAACTACAGATACTGAGGGAGAACTGCTATACAGATACCGAGGGATAACTACAGATACTGAGGGAGAACTGCTATACAGATACTGAGGGAGAACTGCTATACAGATACTGAGGGAGAACTGCTATACAGATACTGAGGGAGAACTGCTATACAGATACTGAGGGAGAACTACAGATACTGAGGGAGAACTGCAGATACTGAGGGAGACCTGCTATACAGATACTGAGGGAGGACTGCTATACAGATACTAAGGGAGAACTACAGATACTGAGGGAGAACTGCTATACAGATACTGAGGGAGAACTACAGATACTGAGGGAGAACTGCAGATACTGAGGGAGAACTGCTATACAGATACTGAGGGAGAACTACAGATACTGAGGGATAACTGCTATACAGATACTGAGG